>NW_009709654.1:0-3169 GCF_000703405.1 Apaloderma vittatum
CTGGGATTGGCCCGGCCCAGGTGCAGGACCTCGTATTATGAGGGAGTTCTCCTACTCTTCCCCCTCCCCACCACTCTCTCCATGATTAAACCCATAGACAGGTTTAAAGAGACATCAGTCACCCAGTGTGCACAATGCCTGACTGTAAATTATTACATTATCTATGGAGAGGGAATGATAATAACAACAACGATGACAAAGCTCAAGGCACACCACCAGACAGCCGAGAGCCTCCACTAGACCTGTCAGGTTTGTTTCCATCATGAAAGAGTGCCTTATTTTCCCCCACCCCGTTCGAGGCCCATACATCACTGGGGCTGTCAGGAGTTTCTGTAGGACCAGCTGATGTGGTTGAGAGCAGCAGCTGCCGGGGGGCTTTGGGATGCAGGGCTGGGGCAGGAGTGTCTGGGGTGCAGGAGCTGCAAGCATCCTCCTGCAGATGGGCGTCCCAGTGAGCCGCCCTGCCACTGCCCTCTGTGAGTCCCAACAAGAAGCAAACCCCTGTCACTGAGATGAAAGTCTCCTTCCCTCTGATCTCTGCACTACGCAATTACTTCAGTGCCACACTGTATTTTATGTCAATACCTATTTTATTTTTCAAAATTGAAAAAGATATAAGTACATTGTTCCCTGAATTCCTGATGCTAGGGGTAACCTAGCAACTCCCGATGCTGCACAGCATCCAGCAGTGTGCTACCCCCCGCATATCCATCCTGACAAGCGAGCAGTGCAGCATTTCACCTGTGGATGATTTAGATAAACTCACGGTTCTCATCTCTCTTTAATTCTAGCAATGAGAAAGCGCCCTCCCTCCCCATGTCCCTGCTGTATCCCCATCCTCATATCCACGGGAAAAAGAAAAGAGAAAAGAAAAGAGAAATGAGGAGAGAGGAGAGGAGAGGAGAGGAGAGGAGAGGAGAGGAGAGGAGAGGAGAGGAGAGGAGAAGAGAAGAGAAGAGAAGAGAAGAGAAGAGAAGAGAAGAGAAGAGAAGAGAAGAGAAGAGAAGAGAAGAGAAGAGAAGAGAAGAGAAGAGAAGAGAAGAGAAGAGAAGAGAAGAGAAGAGAAGAGAAGAGAAGAGAAGAGAAAGGGGGAAGGGTGAGGGGAGAGGAGAGGAGAGGAGAGGAGAGGAGAAGAGAAGAGAAGATAAGAGAAGAGAAGAGAAGAGAAGAGAAGAGAAGAGAAGAGGAGAGAAAAAAGAAAAGAAAAGATAAAATAAAAGGTCACTAATGGTTTTATTCGCTTTCTTTTGGGCAGCCCTAATTGTCCAAGGTCTCTCACTGTTCACCAGAGCTGAACAGCTGAAACTATTTGCATGGAATCTGTAGCCTGTAGCACCTTGAAAACTGAAAATCACTGGAAGCATGAGAATATATTCAGAAGCACATTTTCACATCATGCAAAACTCAAAATGTTCAAAATATGCCTGTGAAAAACAGCCTTTCAGAAAACGCCTTTAATGCACAGATTGCTTCCAAGTGTTGGGCAGTAGAACCGCAGTGGAGCAAGCCCAGCAGGTAGGGATGTGCTCCTGCTTGTGCAGGACACGTGATGTCGGAGGCAAAAAGGGAAGTAGCAGCAGCCTGGGGAGGGTGGGGGTGGCCCTGGTGAGGACCAGGGAGGAAGATGTGAAGCCCCACCAAGGATCAGGTCTACCGCTCATCTTCCATGACTCATCGTGATTTTATAAAGGATGGCAAAGTCATCCTGTCAGAAGGGATGGCTAAAGTATTTTATTCCATTTTTGTATTCAACAAACCATACACGTGACTCTTATGTTTTTACTTTTTTAAAATTCATTGACTTTGAACATTTTTTTCAACTGCATTTGGCCTCATTTCATCAAGTAAAATGTATTCTTTTCTCCTAAAATTTGCTTTAAGTTGCATTTTTTTTTCCCACTGGAGAAAAGAGAGAAAAACAAACCACAGGAAAAAAAATCCCCAACAGAAAGGCCACCACAAACAGGTTTGGTAAAACATCAGAAGTTTCAGTGAATTCCTCCAGTGCTTTTGGAGCTGGAAACCCATGCTGTGCTTATTTGTACTAAAAAAGAAAGAAAATCTGGTTCTAGAAAATATTATTTCGTTGCTGATATGTCTTTCTGGATGATAATATTCTGCAAGAAAAGAAATTTTTCCTCTCTGGCAGCATTGGTTACCAAAGACATTCTTTCAAACCTCTCTTTTCAGGTTCAGAGGAGTATTGAGATATTTTATTTAGTGTCTTAACCATAGAGAATGAATCTCAGTTTACTACTATGGAGGTAAAACACAGGTGACTCAGATTCCTTATTTACTTTGTTCTAACAGCATGAAAAAGTTCTTAAATCATGGATAAGCAAATAACATTTACACCTTTTTTACACAGGCAAAACTGAGTGGGACTTCATTTGAAAGACTCAGTATAAATAGCTCTTTTTTTTCTCCCATGTTACGATCACTATTCAAACCCCAAGTTTTTCTAATTCTTTTTTCCCTAAAAAAATTATTGAGATAATAAAAGTCTGGCAAATAAGCATCTCCCAACTTGATTTCTCAAAGATTGTGATTTGTTCTGAATAAAAAATGACCTGTTTCATTAATCCAGTTGCCACTGACAGGCTGACAAGATGGTAAATATTATTGCTAATGCAGAAAACCATGGTGATACTAGGAGGACAACAACACTGAAAAACATGAATACAATGTACAGTCTGTCTAGTAGATGGCCAAAGGGTAATCCTAGTCGTGAAATCAACTGTGTTTGGGAAAAAAAAAAAGGAGAAAAAAAAAAGAACACATTTGGCTTTGCAAGATCCTGAGTATTTTAGGAGGCAGGGGAGTTCCGTGCTGATCCCATCAGGCAAATCTGAAAACTGAATCAGTGTGTGATAATGAAAGAAGCATTTGTGTTTCTGTATCAAAGTACCTCAGAAGTACAAACAGGAGCAAAGCCGAGACCTCCCATGGGGGGAAGGTCCTTGCTGGAGCAGCTGCCTCCTGACCTGTGCACCTGAGGGTGGCTGCTGCTGCGGCAGCGGGTGAATGCTGAGCTGGGTGATCACATTCTTCCTGTTCTCCAAAACCCTTCGAGACAGGAAGTCATAAAACATGGGGTTCTTTTCTTTCCTTTGACCCCTTACCTTTTATTTTCTTTCCTCTTCTTTTTTCTTTTTTCTTTTTTTCTTTT
>NW_009709655.1:0-11778 GCF_000703405.1 Apaloderma vittatum
AGGTGCTGGAGAGGGTAGAGAGGTGGACTACGGAACTGGTAAAGGGCTTAGAGCCCAAGTTGTATGAGGAAAGGCTGAGGGATCTGGGGCTGTTTAGCCTAGAGAAGAAGAGATTGAGGGGAGACCTCATTGCTTTCTAAAACTACCTGAAGGGAGGTTGTAGAGAGCCAGAAGTTCATCTATTCCCCCTAGTGGAGAGTGATAGGATGAGGGGAAATGGATTTAAATTGTGCCAGGGGAGGTTCAGGTTAGATATTAGGAAGAATTTCTTTACTGAAAGGGTTGTCAGCCATTAGAACAGGCTGCCCAGAAAGTGGTTGAGGCACCATCCCTGGAGGTGTTTAAGAGACGGGTGGATGTTGCATTGGGGGACATAGTTTAGTAGGTTGATAGGGCTGGGACAAAGGCTGGACTCGATCTTCAAGGTCTCTTCCAGCTGCAATTATTCTATGATTCTATGATTCTGTGATTGCTGGCTCATGTTTAGATTTTCATCCATCAAGTTCTTGGCAGGGCTGCTCTCAGTCTCTTCATTCACAGCCTACATTGATACTGGGGGTTGCCTTGACCCGGGTTCAGAACCTTGCACTCAGCCATGTTGAACATCATGAGGTCCACATACGTACATTCCTCAAACCAGTCTACTCTGGTTTTTGCCCATGACCATAAGTGGTGAGTGAGCCCTACCAGTCCTTAATCTCAATCCTTTTGGCTGTTGTTGAATTTTCTCCTTTCCATCCCAAAGAGGAGGGACTTACGAGTGAGCGAGCAGCTGTGTGGTTCTTTGTTGCGGGCTTAATGGGCTCAAATCACTAAACTTGCTCAAATCAGACTAAACAACTCCAGTTCCCCCAGCCGCTCCTCATAAGACATGTTCTCCAGACACTTTACTGGCTTCTTTTCCTTTTCACCGGTAAAACAAGACTGTGGCTTCACCAGCGCTGAGTACAGGGGACAATCACTTCCCTACTCCTGCTGGACCCACTATTCCTGACACAGGCCAGGATGCCGTTGGCCACCTAGGCACACTGCTGTCTCATGTTCAGTCATCTGTCCATCAGTATCCCCAGGTTCTTTTCTGCTAGGCAGGTGTCCAGCCACTCTTGCCCAAGCTTGTAGTGTTGCCTCGGATTGTTGGGACTGAAGTGCGGGACCCGGTGCTTGGTCTTGTAGAAGCTCATACAATTTGCCCTGGCCCACCTGTCCAGATCCCTCTGAAGAGCCTTCCTACTCTCAAGGAGATCAACACTTCCACTTAATTGGGTGTTGTCTGCAAACTTGCTGAGGGTGCTCTCATTCCCTTTGTGATGCCACTCTGTGGCTTTGGCCATGAAGCATGTTTTTTATCTAAAGAAGAATATGCCTCTCTAGGACATGAGCAGCCAGTTTCTCCAGGAGAGTGCTGTAGGAAACGATGTCAAAGCCTTTATCAAAGTCTAGGTAGACAACATCCAGAGCCTTTTTCTTATCCACTGAGCAGTTCACCTTGTCCTAGAAATTCAGGTTAGTCAAGATAGACCTGCCTTTCATTAAACTATGCTGATTGGGTCTGATCACCTTGTTGTCCTACGTGCAGTAATTCTGTAACATGTGGCTCAGGAAGCTGAAAAGTGCACTATCAAAATTTATATGACTGATGAGGAAACACACACAGGAATAAGCCTTGGCAGCATTACAAAGAATCAGGATCTTTACGCACATGATCTGTGTGAGATGACATTTTAGGGTGCCGGTTAGCTCGGTCTGCTACAGCATGGTGCTTATAACACGAAGGTTGCGGGTTCGATCCCCGTTTGGTCCCATGTGTTGCCTGATCTAGTTGAGAGGCATCCCTGCCTGTGACAGGGAGGTTGGATTAAATGATCTCTAAGGTCCCTTCCAGCCTAGGCCATTCTATGATTCTATGATTCTATAACCTGGCCTTCCTTTCATAGAATTGTAGAATCACAGAATGTGTGGATCTGGAAGAGACCTTTAAAAGTTATCTAGTCCAACCCCCCTGCAGTGAGCAGGGACAGCTTTAACTAGATCGGGTTACTCAGAGATCGAACAAGCCTCACCTTGAATGTCTCCAGGGATGGGACCTCCATCACTGCTCTGGGAAACCAGTTCTAGTATTTCATTACCTTCACAGTAGAGAACTTCATGTGTTGCTTCCCTATTTTATCATGCTTGATTTGGTGCTGTTCAAGATATACTTCACACAATCTTAATGTTAAAACAACTGCAGACTTCACCTAAAATAGCCCGGGAGCCAGAGACTCCTAACATGCTTCTCATCGCTGAGAGGAAGGTGTTAATGAAACAGTGTAAGGCAGTGAGCTTTCCTACCTGGGAAAATACGAAAAGGCTCCAATTTCAGGGTTTTTCTGGTTTACTTTATCATAATAAAAGACCATTCTGTAACACTCGAATTTCAAGGTGTCCTGCTAGGTATGTTTAATTTATCACATATTCCAGATACTTGGTGCATCCAAGACTGTCCAGTTTACATCCAGTCTCTCAGAGTGCAATCCACTGCTTTCATATCCATGCTTGTAAAAACAACCAGTTCATAATTTGTGTATAGATAAAGACTTGAGTGGTGTAGGATTGCAACTGCATACTGTTTAGAAGACATGAAATATTTTGGTATCTATAACTTCCTTGAGGTAGAAAGTTCCACAGTTTATAAAAATCCTTGTTTTGTTTGTATTGACCCCAGAGGACCCTAAAACAGAAGCCTCCCAAATCATCTGTGAACATTTAACCACTTTCTTTTCTCTTAAAAGGCTAGCTGAGATCTCTATTTGCTTTTCAAAAGAGCAAATAGAAATGTGTCTGCTTCCTCTTTGTTACCATGTTCTCTGATATTCTGTGTAGAAATGCAGTAACCTGATTTAACAGGCTGCCTCTCATGAACCTTAGGTCAGTCTCCAGCTAGTTTGTGGATACCAGGAAGGTTCACACACGTGAAAAGTGTATAGTAGCTGAGTTGGAGCTGTTCTGTGTATGTCCAAAAAAATATAACTAAGGGTGTTTAAGACATTTTCAGACTAAAACTGAGGGAACTTACAGAGCTCAATCATCTCTAGGGCAGAGGGATGCTAAGTTAGGAGACTGTATTTTGCTTAGTTTTGTGACAGGTGCTTAAACTGTTCTTGGTGATTTTTTTTTTGATTTTTTTTTTTAAGCTGGCCTTGAATCTTTGAAAAATTACAGGAGTTAAAATTGTCAGCAAGAGAACAGTCATTACACATTGTTTTCTATAGTAATGCTGAAATATCAAGAGATTTGAGTTAAAGTAAGTCACTCAATACCGTATTTACCTCTGCTGCACCAGACATTCAGCTACAGTTGTTATTTATTAGTCCCTGGACAGTTGTTGGATATTACATAAAATGCCAAGAAACCACTTGTTTCATAACTAGAGAAAAAATAACTGAATTCTACAGTTGGCCCAAGTGTCAGACAGTTTTGATTTCATTTCATCTGGTCAGTCAGTTCTGTTTGATTAACAAAGTAGGCATTTTTGTGAATGTCACTATGTGCTGAATGAGAAACTCGTGGTCATAGTGTATATGTAACGCCAGTGTCGAATTATCAACTTGACTTATGCAAAGCTGGTTGCTAGTCAGAGTTGTTTGAGTGATGAGTTCTTTTCCTTCCACATAACACTACACATGCCAGGAATCTAGAATATTTTTTGTAGATAGGAATGCTGGCCTTTTCTTGGGTCCAAACTGGCTTAAATAGTGATTTGGTGCTAAAACTTAAACTAGGAGGAGGAAGATCTTAAAACTACATTGTAATTTCTTTCACAACTCAAGCTACGGAACAATAGAACCCCTCCAAAATTAGAATTGAAGGAGTCTGATGTATTATTGGGGTAGTGGCTATACACATCTTGTTAAATACAACCTATTTTGCTTATATTTGCATAAAAGCAGTGATATGGTTTAGGGGTGACCTTGTAGTGTAGAGTCAATGGTTGGACCTGATGATCCCAAGGGTCTTTTCCAACCTGAATTGTTCTATGATTCTATGATTCTATATGGCACCGTTGGTGTGATAATATTTTCATCAGTTGTAACGGTAACATGTAGATAGTTTCCTAGAGCTTGAAATTTTCTTCAGTCTTCCTGTGTGGTTAAATTCTTTGCTGAGTTTTTACTGTGGCTATCAGCAAGATGCACAACTTCGCTCATTTAAATGCATGCTCTAGGCTTTCTGTACCTTTCTTCTCTAGAAAGACAGAGGGCCGTGCTAGGCATTGGACCCCTATTTCCCAGTTATGTTAATACAACAGACAAAACCGTATCTGCTTTTTGCAAATGCTTTCGCTCAGGGACCTTTGGCCAGCACTCTGATTAGAGCAAGCTCCAAACCAGCATCTTCAGGCCAAAACATAATTTATTTCTTTCCTCAGGCTACAAAGCTCATAATGCAAGGAATGGTTCAAAAAAAGACTTTACTTCTGTCTGTCATTCTTATTACTAGATGCAATAGAAATAATAGGTGAAAACAGACTTCACTAGTGTTTAGTCAGTGGTGAGCTGCTTGCCAGTAAGACTGTGTATTATTTCTCTTACCATCCAAGGAATATGATGCCTTTAAAATGTAAGCATCCACACATGTACTACCCCAGGACAGAAAGACAAAGGAATTCAGTTTGCAGATTGAAAATATTGTTTTTGAGGTAAGAAAACCTCACATCCAAAGCTGTACCATTTTAATTCAGAGAAAAGTCAAAGCAAACGTGTTGGGGCCTCCCCAGTGCTAACATCCATATATGTGAAACACAGGCTCTGGGTATGCAAGGAAACACAGCCAGCATCCTGCAGCAGTGCAGGGCAGAATCCGAAGACTTCACCTGAGGCCAGAGAGGTCCAACTTTCCCCCTTTCCCTTCCTCCTTTCCTCCTCAAATGAAATACTTTCCTACATCCTATGCAATTCTGCTCCATGGTGGTACTGTACTTTAAAATACTCTGACTTTTCACATAAAAATTGTTATACCAAAACCATAAAAGGAAGAAATCTCTTGTTGTGCATATGCAAGCAGAAAGAAAAAAATTCAAAACTGAAGTTATTTGGTTTTACTAAAGGTTTTTCCTCCAGCTTTTCTGCTGAAAAAAAATGGAGCAAACAAATTTTTTCTACTGAAAACATCCATTTACAAGAGGTGACACTGTTTGACCTACCTTGCCCTGCTTCCAAAGCATTGCTAGTTGGCATTATTTTTCTCCAGCTAAGATTGCCATTATTGTGTCCTTATGTGCAATGATTTTTTTGCATAGAAGTACATAGCTGTGTTTGCTTCACGAAGACACAATTTATAATTGTATTTATTCCTGACTCCTGGACCACCATTGAGATGGACAGGATACATTGACGCACTTTCTCTGTTTCATTCCTCAAATCAAAAGAGAAAAAAAAGTTTGCTCTTTTAAAATTCATGCTTTTAACTGGATACACAGCAAGGGAAATACCAATCAAATATAAATGGGTGTATTTCAGCTTGCAAATTCAAACTGAAGATCACAAAATTATGATCTACAATGGAAAATTCAGAGTATCCTCTCTTTTTGAATGCTGCAGCCAGCATTTTTTCTTTATTCTGTGTACAGAGGTGTGGGAAGAAGAAAAAATTGAGGCGTACTTGTAAGCCTATTGGTTTTAGGCTTCTCCTTCAGTTCTCTCAGCACTGGGCCAGGGGATGTCAGTCACTTCCCTCTGTGCGGCTTGGTGGCTATATTCCACTCCATGTCCTTTAAACACTGAGCTTTTTAACATAAACTTGCATATTTTTCAATGAAGAATTTATTAGTTCTGTTCAGACTTCTGCTCCCTAGGAAATGTGGGACCAGGATACTTGGGGAAACAGAGAAGTCAGAAAATGCTAAGAACTCTTAGGATCTGTTCCTACTTATGGCAACTACTATGATGCACATGCCCATAGAAACTGTTAATATTCATCAGAGTTTATTTTTTTGGACACAGGGTTATTTGTACTGATTGTGAGCTGCGTTTGCAAAACTAGCCCAGATTAATCGGGCCTGTGCTTTGAGGAGAATGTATGAACTCAGGAGTGGCACCAGACAGATGCACAAATTTATTAGACACTTCAGGAGCTGTTGGAACAAGGGAGCATGACCAAGACCTGGAAATGTCTACACAGGATCACTCAGACAAATGTTTGTTGCCTCTTTTTGGGCTGGTTGGACATTTCTGTTTGTCTCAGCTAATCACCTCCCTGGTGCCTGGACTGGCTGTGCTCCCAGGAAGGAAAAGTGTCATCACTGTACACTCAGTCTCAGAGACTGCAAATCAAGTGCTCTACATACAAAAAATAGAGAATTAACTGCGTTTAAATACTTCAAATCAAATCACAAAGAAAGGATCTGTAAGGCAACTGACACTTCTGGTATGTTTCATCAATCTGATAAAGAGGTTAGTGAATCCAAACCCTGTGTTTATTCAATTAGAAGCCAGACTTAGTTCCTCTTCTGAAGTCTGCCAAGCTTGGAATCACAGAGTCATAGAATCACAGAATCATAGAATCATAGAATGACCTAGGCTGGAAGGGACCTTAGAGATTATCTCATCCAACCTCCCTGCCACGGGCAGGGATGTCTCTCAAATAGATCAGGCTACTGAAGGCTCTGTCCAACCTGGCCTTGAACACCTCCAGGAAGGGGGCATCCCTGGAGATGGCAGTTTATGTCCAAGACAGACTTCCATGTGTGACATCCAGATTCTTTTGATTGTACATGGACTTAAGTTTCCTTACCTCGTTTCTGATTGTCTTGTTGGTTGTAGATATGAATTACTAAATGCTTTTTATTTTAAATAGCCATTTTAACAGAGGAAGTATATTTATTACTAGCCAGCTACACATTAAGAGAGGTCTTGGAGGCATTAAAACACTGGTGAATTTAAGACAAGTGATTCAGACTTGGCTGTCATAAAGTTGGAAGGACAGAGATTTTCCTTCATTCCTATGCTCTTGTTCTTCCTGCTGTGTACAGGGTAGGGGGGTGGGAGAATATAATTCTATGATCTCTTTTCCTTTTAAAAAGGAACCTTGGTACTCGTGTCAACATCTTGAAATGTCCATGTGGCTGAAGCACGCCTTTGATCACAACACCTCTTCCTCCCCTGCTCACTGGGGAAAGCTGCTGCTGCTGTGACTGTAGGTGATGATAAATCAGAAGCTCATTCAGACTCTTCAGCACTATTCTTGCTTTATGGTGCAGATGTGCCAGATTACTTCTGCTCTAGCAGAAAGAAATGCTTCTAAGCATTTGTCATGGTCATCTGCATGGAGAAAGGATGCTAGTAGATTTAAAGGACGCAGCAAAAGGCTGCCTTACTTTCCACTCTACTTTCCAACAGAGATGACCTGCATACATCATCAGGGCAGACCAATAGGGGTGAACCTGCAGAAATACTCTTTGACAGTGAAGTATGAGGCATTTTTCACCTATCCAGGATCTCACTCACTATTTCCCCATGAAAAAAAACCCGTGAGTGTGGCTTTATGGAAGCACAGCAAATTGACACTTTGAGAACTAGTTATATAGTATAGCTCAGGTACTGAAAAATAATAGCTTGTCCAGACTGCATCTATGCTACATATTTTTGTGAGGAGTCCTGTTAGAAATACGTGATAAATCCATGTTAGTGCATGTATAAATGAGTGTGACTGTGATTTAAATCCTAAGGGATTATGTTTTTTAGCAGTGAAAGAACAAAGCAAGCCTTCAGCACTGATGCTGCCACAACACTGAATGTTGTTCTAAAAGCACTTTGGTTTTTAGATCCTACTTGTCTTCTCCTTTGGGTGTAATTTCAAAGGAGTTTATGGGAATGGACATACTTCCTCTAAAATTACTGGCAAAACTCCGACTGACTTCAGTGGAAAGAAGATAAGACATTATTCGTAAGATGATGAATTTTCCCTATTGCAAATATCCCCTGTGATGCTCTGTCAATCATCGCATTACAGATACATTGGGCTTTTGAATAGATAGTGAGTCACCAAAACTTATCAAACTAGACCAGAAGAACACAGAGTATTTCTATAGCTGCTTTCATTACAGTTCTCAAAGTCCTTTATAAGCATAGGTAAGCTTATCGTCCCCCTACTATGCAAAATTGTGCCCAAAGTGAAATAACCAAAGCAAAGTATTCATAGAAGAAATTAGTACATGAAGTATCAATATGGCTAAATTCTTTGCTTCCATGGCTCCATATTTTTCACTGGATATGAAAAATTATGCCATGTTGCCAGATGGATTTGAAGAATTACACCACAGTTGGGCATTAGCTATGCCTTGGCGTTTACTCTTCCAGTTAAAGTCAATGAGATGGAGATGTAAACAGAAAAAAACAGCAAACGTATTTTGGCTGTGTTTTCCAGTGAAACCCAATACATTCAGGTCAGATGCTGAACATGAGCAAAGTTTTTTTTTAGTAATGAACCAGTTGGAGTTTTGCCTGAGTACAGAACATGAGACAGTCCCAGTTTGTGAGCACTTCTGCCAGGCTTGCATTAGCTCTATTTCCATCTCTTCAGTAGGCATTAATTTGACAATATCTTTTTTCATTACCAAAGTAATCAGAACACAAACGAAATTCTGCAAGTGCTCCCCTCTGTGCTCACTCACTTGAATATAACCCCCTGTTGTCATGAAAAGTACACCAGGGATGCAGAAATACTTTTAAATGAATTAGTTATTGTAGCAACATGGAGTCTGGGATTAGATATACAGTGTTATTAGTCTTATTTGTGTCAGTCTAGTCAGTCTTCTGTTACTTTTGTTTATTTTTTCATAAATGTTTAAACTGGTAAAGTAAATCAGTCCCTTTTCCTCCCTTAGTGCTCTGAGAAGCAAAGAACAAAATAAAATAAAAAATCTGAACATAAGATGCTGATTTGCAATCAAGCTCCAGGGCTTCAAATTGCATCATGTGATTCTGTCTAATGGTGATAAAGAGCTTCAGGAATGGGATAAAGTTGCAGATTATTGGCCACAGTGATCAGCTGTTGAGACAGGCTCTGCATAAACTATGACGGATGTGTGAGTGTGATTTCGTAGGAAAGACACCACTTTTCAAACATGTAGTTGTGTTTCCAATAGCCTGTGCTATGTCCAGTTATATTTTTGTCTGAATTATGCACACAGGAACAAAACTCAGAAGGTAGAATGATTTTTTAAAAGCTACATGATAAGAGGCAGGGGCAGATCTGCCACTCAGCCACAGTAATTCTCACCCTAAAACTTACCACTGTGAAAAGCACTGCGAAGTGAATGTGTGATCTGCATGAACATAAGAAAATAAAGGTTTTGACAGGTTTTTGAGCTGTGCTCATGTTGGATAGAGCTCTGCCATTTCTAGAATTAGACAGCACAGCTGAAAGGGTTTTATAGAACTAATACTATTCCTCACATGTTATGCACAGATTTTAACAGAAATACTCACAGATACCCACGGGCTTCATCCAGATACAGTTTTCTAAGACTGTTCTGGCCTCATTTTCTGAATCTAACTTAGATTTTTAGCGGTTGTCTTTTCCTCAGCCAGTCCAAATTAACATGCAACACTTACATTACTTAGTTTTCAAGTTTTCAGCGGTAAATCCCTAGAATATTTGGTTTAAAAAATTCAAAACAACATTAATATTTCTGCAATGCTCATAAAGATGACTCAATATGTGTTCTGACCAGAAGCCAATACATTACTTGCTATGTGATATATTTGTGCTCAAATTTCCTTTGCATTTAGGCTGATATTGTCCAGGAGAAATTTTGATCCATTTTTTGTGACTTTTCTAGGGAACTCACATTGTGTCATTAATGAGGAAGCAGAATTCAGTCCTCTTTGATCAGTGGCAATCACAGAGCAAGCTACGATGCCTTTGACAAAGTTTGAAAAATCCCTTAGGATGAACAAAATTTGATATTTTCCCCAGTATTGTCGCAGGCTTTCATAATTCCTCTTTTGATCTGATAAATATAATTTAGGATCTTCTTTTCCTAATTGTGACTTTTCCATACATTCCTTACCTAGAGGTACAGAACATAATCATTGCTGCCAGACTGCTGTTCTTTCACAAAGCTATGTTGATTTTGTTCCCTACTGGCTTTTGAATCAGATGTTTGCTCAGTCAAATGTAAGATTACGATCTTCCCTCTGGACGTATTTTCTTCCCAGGCCAACTGCCTGGCACTCTCATCTGGAAATTCTTGACATTGCTTTTCTAAATCCTGCCTCGGGCTACAAAGACTTAAGATACTATCTCATTGACATGCAGATGTACTCCACTGGTTCTGTTTAGATATTTTTTAAACACTGACTAATTAATTTCCAGTTTAAGACACACCTGATAAGAATATGCAACTGAAAAAAAAAATTAATATCTGAAAAATGTATTGCCTGCAAACTTTTAGCATTCCAAGAAAACAGGAAGCGTGCATTTTGCAACCATTTCTGTCTTCCACTTCACCTTTGCATCTGAGGCTCCAGACAAACTGCCAAACTTAACAATTCTTGGACTCACCAGCTAGCCTCCCTACACATTTTACACAGGATTGTGTAATGAGGATGAGAGAAAAAAGAAGGGGAGGAGGGTTCTGTGCCTGTTTTGCAACTCCCTTCTTTTTATTACTTATGTTTATGCTTTTGTTTAGACATTATTTCTGGTACATAGAAAAGTCCCACTCCTACTGGAATCTTCCAATTTTCATACATAGACTTCTGGAGGGCTGGCTTTGGGCTATTCAGGACACTGGTTTGAAGAATATCTTGGGAATCAGCCCTTAAAAGGGCCCCAGGAAGGCTAGGCTTACTTTAAGAATAAAATTATGAAAGCACAAGAAGAAGCTGTCCATATGCGCCGCAAAATGAGCCATAGGGGAGGAAGATCGATGTGGTTGAGCAGAGAGCTTTCACAAGAACTCAGGAAAAAGTGCATCAACTCAGTAAAAAGGGGCAGGTGAATGAGGAAACGTTTAAGGATATTGTAAGGTCATGCAGAAAGAGACTCAGAGAAGTGAAAGCTCAGTCAGAACTTAATTTGGCCATCTCTGTAAAGGATAACAAAAAGTGCTTTTATAAATACATTAATAACAAAGGGAAGGTCAGAGAAAATCTTCATTCTTTATTGGATGAGGAGAGGAAGACAGCAACAGAAGATTAAGGAAAAGGCTGGGGTACTTAATACCTTCTTTACCTCAGTCTTTAACAAGAAGACTGGCTGTCCTCAGGACAACTGGGCTCCTGAGTTGGTAGACAGGTATAGAGAACAGAATACTCCTCCTGTAATCCAGGAGGAAGCAGTTAGTGACCTGCTGTGCCAGATAAATCCCAACAAGTCCATGGATCCGAATGGGATTCATCCTAAGGTGCTGAGGGAGCTGGCGGAGAAACTGGCTAAGCTGCTTTCTATCATTTATCACTGATCCTGGCTAACTGGGGAGGTTGCAGATACCTGGAGTTTGCCCAATGTGATGCTCATCCATAAGAAGGGCCAGAAGGAGGACCCAGGGAACTATAGGCCTGTCAGCCTGGATGAGGGGATTGAGTCTCCCCTTAGCAAGTTTGAAGATGACACCAAACTTGGGGGGAATGTCAATCTGTTGCAGGGTAGGAAGACACTGCAGAGGGACCTGGACAGGCTGGGTCAATGGGCTGAGACCAAAGGTGTGATGTTTAACCAATGGTATGAAGTCCTACACTTTGGCCACAATAACCCCCTGCAGCGCTACCAGCTGGGGCAGGAGTGGCTGCAGAG
>NW_009709655.1:11949-25784 GCF_000703405.1 Apaloderma vittatum
TCGAGCCCTGTGTGCAGGGCTGGGCCCTTCCCTGCAAGAAAGACCTTGAGGGGCTGGAGCGCGTCCAGAGGAGAGCAATGATGCTGGGAAAGGGACTGGAGGGAAAGTCCTGTGAGGAGAGGCTGAGGGAGCTGGGGGTGTTTAGCCTGGAGAAGACACAGGTGGGACCTTCTCACTCTCCACAACTGCCTGAAGGGAGGGTGTAGTCAGGTGAGGGACAGGCTCTTCTCCTGGGCAACCAGTGACAGGACGAGAAGGCATGGCCTGAAACTGCATCAGGAGAAGTTTAGGTTGGATCTCAGGAAGCCCTTCCTCACAGAGGGGGTGATCGGGCATTAATATGCACTGCCCAGGGAAGTGGTGGGGTCACAGTCCCTGGAGGTGTTTCAGGATATGTCATTCAGTGCCATGGTCTAGCCAATGTGATGGTGTTGAGTCATAGTCTGGACTTGATGATCTCAGAGGTCTTTTCCAGTCTCAATAATTCTGTGATTCTGTGATTCTTTGATCCCCATATCACTCCATACTAACTGTTTATAGAGGTTAAAGAATAATAAAAATATTGGCTGCATACATGAGGATATGATCTGCCATAGCACAATGTCATATGTCTTCTTTTTGAATTAAATTCTAGAACCTCAGCTTAAACAAAGGAAACCTATTCATGTTGCATTCTGAAAAATAATTCTTGAAATTTTTGTCACCTCCTTGAATTGCTCCTCCACATTTCAGTTTTAACTTCTGAATTTTGAGATGAACTTTCTGCTGAAGGTAGGAATTCTCTTTGATGTACAGAGCATTTCTTTATTCATCTGAAAGGTGTCAGTACATTGTGCATAAAGAAATACAAGATTTCCAAAGGTATAGAAGTTAGGAAAAGTAAAAAAAGCTGAAATGGGTGTCAATTTCAGAAATGTCAAAAACTCCTCCAATTTGATGAGAGGAGTATCTTTTCTATGATCCTTGTGTTGCTTCTTTTCAGGACAGAGTGCTGCGGATCACACTGTCTTCTGTAGACTGAGAGCCTCAGAGACCCAGTACTCAACACCCTTGCAAGTGCTTTCCCTCTTTGACCATGTCTGCCAGGCAACATTTTTCATTAATAGTATTATACAAGCTTCTATTTAAAGATCATTTCTAAGTAAGATTACTGTAAAAAGTGAGGGAATAATGAGTAATCTGTGAAGGATTTTGCATGGTTCATTCCCTTGAGCTTTTGTAGGTCTGAGCAGTAAGAATTTGATGGGAACATGCAGAGGAATGTGTCTTAGAGCCCTTTGCTTCTTGCCAAGAAAGTTGCAACAGACTTAGTCACTCATCTGCAAGCCACCAAATTTTGCCTTATTAGGAAAAATAGGACTGAGTATATGAATACATGCCATCAAAAGGCAAACAGGCTGCATGTACACATGATCACAACAACATTTGGCCTTAGTATTCTCATGCTGAACATGTCCTACCACAATAACATTCTGAAGAAATGCATCACTGTGTCTTAGTACATAAAATATTCTTCTTTTAGCAATCACTTCATGTGCAGCTTTTCTCCTTTTCTCTACCCCAAGACAAAGTCCTTAAGAAGAGAAGAAGTATTTTCTCCTTGTTAATTTCAGGATAGCAATGACGAAAACAGAAAAAAAGGCATTTTGGGTGAAAAAAACCTGAAAATCCCTGTTCAAAAAAACCTTTCAAATCACTGAAGAAAAAAGATGACATTCCTTGATAAAGTCCTCCACATTCTGACTGGTCAATGCTCTTAAAAATGAGTTGAGGAAATAAGTAAACCAAGTTTTGAATCTATTTGTACTACAAAGACAAAAGTATGGTTTTATTATATTAATTTGGGTAGCATCAGTGCCTTTTTCTGGAATAATCATCACACCTGGATACTTTTACTTTAAGAGAGTGGTGACCATACTCATTTGAAATAACTGTCTCTTCCTCAACATCAGGCGTCCAGATTGTTGGTTTTGCATCGTACACCAAACTATCCAACATTTTACTTTGGATAAGCTACGGAAAATAGCCCTTGAGATTATCTTTGCAGAAAGATCATGATTCTGCGTTTAGAGGAGGAATGGTGGGACATGAGGCATAAAAATAACATGTAGGCTAAAGCAAGCAAACCTAGAAGTCTGCAAGGACAGCAATAAAAGGTGGAGAACATTTGTGATGAAAGGTCCACTTTGCAGGTCCTGGTCCTGGCCCAGGAGGAAGGTCTTACTCCTGCACAGATGAGTTTTCCTGTGTGCGCAAGGGGTGAGAATGTTTACTTTTCCCCAAGCCTGCAGCACTGCATAAGGTTGTTGCGATCCAAGTGCAGTACCCAGTACTTGGCTTTGTTGAACTTTATACAGGTGGCCTTGGCCTATTGATATAGCCTGTCCAGATCCCTCTGTAAAACCACTGTTATGTCTTGCCCAGGATGGGGGAACGAGTGACTTAGATTCATAATTCCACAATGGAGTGGACAACGGTGAGACAAGTCTCAAGGTACATACACAAACATTTATTAATTTCTAGCAATGTATAGATCGGACTCATGATAATCGGTTTTACTTACGTGACACATTAAGGCAGGCAATATACTATGACTTAACGGCAAACGGAAAGACTAGGAATACAGGAAACTACAGCAAGCTGCATGTTACTTAAGGATAATAAGGAAAAAGAACATACAACAGCTTCTAACAGGCAGTATTATACTTACATAAACTAAGTAACTAGTATTATAGGTCTTGCATTATTTAGTGAGAGAGGGGAAAGGGAGAGAAAGAGAGAGAGGAAAGAGAGGCGGGGAAAGAGAGACAGATCCCCGATCTGGGTTCCTGCGTGGGTCCCGCCAATAAGAGTTCAGTGATACCATCATCTTTTCTTCTTCTCCTCCTGCATGTTTCTTCTTGGTGTCTTCATCTCTTCTATACACTTCTTGTCTTCTTCTTCTGTCACTTCTCTCTCTCTTGTCTTCTGTCAGGCTTTTTGATTTATCCCACCTCAATTTGTACACACTTTTTCTAGAAGTGGATGTATAGTATATCCAGTAGGGAAGCAATGCATTTTGTTGTTTATAACCATGTACAATAGCCTTGTCTTCGTGGGATATATGCTACAAGGCAAGGCCATCCTGCCTTCGCAAGATTCCTTATCTCATGCGTACTCAGGTCAAGGCTGTTTGAGGCATCTGTTTCCTCCTTGCCTCTACCACGTTCCATTTGGTACTTACCAGTTTGCCACACAGGACCAGAAAGCGATCTTTTTTTCGACCAAGCTGAGGGTTTGTAAAATGCCAAGAAATGTTTAAGACAAACATTCATGCATCTGTCCACTACAACCGTCCTACTCTCCAGCAGATCAACACTCCCACCCAACTTGGTGTCATCTGCAAACTCACTGAGATCACTGATAAATATAGTAAGCAGGACTGGCCCTAGTCCTGGGCCCTGGGGAGCACCAGGGCTTGTGACCAGTCACCAGGTGGATTTAACTCCATTCACCATCATTTTTTGGTCTTGGCCATCCAGATAGTTTTTCATCCAGTGATGAGTATGCCCATCCAAGCCAGGAAACAGTAGGGGCGAGCAATAAAGAGCTAGAATGCCACTAACTAACCCTGCCACATTGACATCTCCTTCATCACAAGAGGGTTGTGTTTCAGACACCCTCAGCAAAATTAGTCCTCAGCCCTTGATGGAGAGAGCTGGTACCCTGTCTGCAAAAGATGCACGTTGAAAACAGCTTGACTAAAATCTTTTCACCATCTCTCCCTGTGCCACATTCACTCCTTGTGAAGGAAGGGTAACCGGGAAGGACCATGACCAATCATTTGAAAAGCTACTGACAAATGTAAAGGAGTATGTGTGGGCACTTGACTACTCTGTATTAGTAAAATATGAGTTGGTACATGAGGCCAACCCATCCTCTGTATCATTGTCACACTTACAGCTTGATAGAAGGGGACAGAAAAACAAAGATTCCAGCAAGAAGCTAGACTTGCACTGTTATAATCTTCTTAGTCTTTCTCTGCAAAAGGGGGATTCAAGACAGGATGATAACTGGTTGAAAGAAGCCTTGTCAAACACTGTGAGGAATTCTGGGATATTTTTAAAGAACTTGTACAATGAGTATTTTATATGGTATTATTTGTGCAGCCATGGGGTTTTTTTTACCACTATCATTGTTCATGCAGCACAGCTGGAAAATATGTTCATTGGTCTGTGACTGCTGAATGTGATTCTTTACATGAGCAGAGCAGGTCAATGCTGATCCTTCCAATGCCTACATATCCTGTCATAGGATTTGTTTCAAAGATGCCACTGAGTGAGGAGAGAAAGTGCAGCACACATTTCTGTGAGCAGCTTTGAAGCTTTGGTTATACTACATTTATCAGAATTTTTGTTACCTTTCCTTCTCCTCCTGTCCATTAATGCCAGCAACACTATTTTACTGGCAAGAGAAATTACTGGATTCTCGTTACTTGAGTAACTGGCAGCTATTCCAATTCTTAGCTAAAACATTTTCTGCAAAAATATTTCTTTCTATGAAATGGGCATATTTTTTTTTAGAACAGCTTGAATTCTTCTAAAATACGGAGGTTTTTGTTTGGTTGGGTTTTTTTGTTGTTTTTTTGAACATATTACATCTATATAAATTATTTCTTGAGGATGTGAGCAATACACATCAATCTCTTCACAAGTATATCATATAGTGGGTGAGATATCCAGGCCATTCTACTCTCACTAACATGATAATAATGTTCCTTTTAAATCATCAATGGCAATGGTATTCAGTAGTAATACACAACTCTACAGCAAATACACTTATTCATGTGATTGAAATAAATTAGAATTAGATACTTATATTAACATGAGAATTTAGACCTTAATCTATTAATTAGAATATAGTTTAAGTCTGTTCCATATTTCTTGACTTTTTTTTACATGCCTACAATACCAAACTGAATAGCAAACAGATTGTTACTTGCACAGCATATTCTAGCTACCTGTGGACTGTGCATGATGCCAAACAACAGATACACGTTTTTCTTTACAAGATGGAATGCTTTCTCTATGGTAGCTTTAAGTTCTACCAGGATAATACAGATAGATATGAAATTGCTATCTGCAAAATATCAGTGGAAATTTTCTTGTGTCTCACATCAAAAAGTCAGCATAGTATTTTCATAATGATTTATTTCTTTGCAGTTGACAAAATTTCCTGGTGTAGAAACAACTATTTCAACTGAATGGAGTGACTGGAAAATTATGGCAAACTTTGCTGGCTAGCTATTGCTAAGAAAATGTTACCTAAACCTTATTCTGCCTGAAATCAGCCAAATGGAACTTACGACGTAAAAGAAATGGAGGGACATGTCAGGATGTATTGGGTTACTCATGGAACTCATTCACCCAGTAGTGAAATTACAATGGTGGAAAAATCTTGCAAATCTGCATGTGCTTAATGTAAAAGCAGGCAGTCAACTTCTAAGTAAACTCAGAAATTTGTGGTTCAGATTTCAATTTAAAGACAATCAGGGAAAAAGCAGACTGTGCTGAAAAACATATTACAAAAGTAAACTACATTTGACTACACCAATTCTCCACCATGCATTTCACTTTCTGAGGCCTTAAAATCACTACCAACCCTAGGAAATTCTGTGGACTGTTAAGAGAAACTTTGTGACAGCTGATGGGCACCATGCACCACAAGTTTACAAGTTCACAGAAATCTTTCAGAGGATGATGAAGTTATTTCTTTAGCTTTCAGTGTTATTTAGTGCTAGAACTTTGAGCATACTGCAAAAACAAAGTTTGGCAAAGTATGTAACTCAAGTTGTGAGTCCCATGCTCCTCACAAGCTAAGCTCCAAGAAACTCCAATGCCCTTCTGTCCAAATTTGTGTCTACAGCACACACTTGAGAGCTCCTTGAAATGCTTCATAACCTAAATAATGTTTTTACAGCTTCAAAAAGCATATTAGTTGTCACCAAAACAGGGATTTTATGAGACAAATGTCAGTCACAGGAAGGATTTTTATTTGGGATGGAAAGGAGATTTGTGTTCAACGTACTTTGTCTTTCGTTAGCCTCTCCCTTGTCCTGCTTTTTTACCTTTCCGGAAATGAAAAAAAAAAGTTGAGATAAGAATGTCCTGCAGTATCTTCTAAATATGGAAGCCCATAGTGATTTTTCCACAGATCTGAAATGAAGAAAACTGCTCATTATCTAGTTAGTCTGTAATCTTCACAACTGCTTTCTGAAGTCTTTACCAAGGAAGCATCATTAAAATTTCAGTACACAACTCACTCATCTCGTTTGTCCCCAAGTGTGCTGTGCATCTGCTGTTGTAGATAAATGAAAGTCTTTCAGTTCTTCAAAGAATGAGCTTTGAAAAACAGGAGGACCGGTTGGTCAAAACTAGCAATAGTGCTTTGGTTTAAAGAGATTAAAGGGTAAAAACCTGCTTTTTCTTTAAGTAGCTCAGCTTCAAATAATGGTAAGACACTACAGGGTGCATGCAAATACAAGAGCATAGTAAAACTACCATCAGGAAAATTATGTTCTTTTTCATATGCAGATTCCTGTCCTTAACATGGCCTTTTAATTAGCTTGATTATAGTGGTGCTTATTTGTTAGTGTCTCAGTGCTGCAATTTAAGAAACTAACTGAGTATTCATTATAAATTCATATTTTCAAAGATTTATAAATAAAGCTGAGCAGAAGCAACAAAACCAATAAAAAATAGTCAGAAAGTGTGAAGAGAGAAAAATCACTTGGGGATATTTTAAAACTCTTTAGGCCAAACTTGACTTCAGCTTGGCAAAGTTAAGAACTGTGCATATTACAGAGAGTTTCTTCCAGCTTTAACATGTGAGAGTTGTTCAGTATATGAAATACTTAAACAAAACGTAACACTAATGTATAGAAGTAATATAATAAATACAAATGAAAAAGTGGTTTGAGAAACAGGGCCTGCAGTGTGTTGGAAGACTGGAGTAGAACTGGTAAACTTTTTCTAAATAGTGTACTTGGGAAGCTATTTATTTTTTTGTATTTGTTGACTGTCAGTCTGCTACCAATAAGGAAATTATTGTCAAAAATGTGTTTAAACAAATTGATGTGTCATAATGTTTCAGGCACCTGGGTAACTATATTGTACACTTAATGCAAATGAAGACACATCAGGCTGGGCTCAAAGGCAGAATTCAGTGTTGCTGTGACAGTGGAAGGGATTTGAATGGGAAAACAGTTTGGAAGAAGGGCTGGGAAGAGCCTGCAAGGAGTCTCAGAAGGTGGAGATGAGTGAGGACAGATGACAGAGGTAAGGGGATTTTCAGGGCTTTCATGATTTATCTCAAAATGGCGAGTAAGCCCCATATAGCCACTTGCTCACTCTCCCCTATGGGATATGGGAGAGAATAAAAAAAGAAAAAGTGAAAAAAATTATAGATCAAGATAAAGACAGTTTAACAGGTAAAGCAAAACTGCATGCACAAGCAGAACAAACCAAAGAATTAATTCATCACTTCCCATGAGTAGGCAGGTATTCAGCCACCTCCAGGAAAGCAACACTCCATCACGCATAGTGGTGACTTGAGAAGACAAGCATCATCACTCCAAATGTTCCCACCTTTCTTCTTCTTTCTCCAGTTTTATAGGCTGATCATGACATCATATGGTCTGGGATAACCCTTTGGTCAGTTAAGGTCAGCTGTCCCAGTTGTGCCCTCTCTCAAGCTCTTGGGCACCTCCAGACCACTCACTGTTGGGGTGGAGTGAGGAGCAGAAAAGGCCTTGCCCATGTGAGTACTGCTCAGCAATAGCTAAAATATCCCTGTGTTACCAACACCATCTCCAGCATAAATCCAGAACTTAGCCCCGTAACAGCTACTACGAGGAAATTAACTACACTCCAGCCAAAACCAGCACAAGGATTCAGGGCGGAGCTACCCAAAGGATCAGAGGATTTCTGCAGTGGAGAGAGACCAGTAGAGTTTGTGGAGGTGGTGAATGGTATCTATCTTTTTTTTCTCCTCCAGTGAACCAGCCTGTCTAGGGTCCCCTTCTCTGCTACCTTTGACTATAGCACTCACAGCCACAAATACTCTCTTCTTCAACTGTTCACCTACCTACCCGTAGCCTCTGAAAGGAGACATATCATCTCCTGCACACGAGCCCCCACTCATTTTCTTGTGACTTCTTTCTGGGAAAGGGAAGAAAGTGGGAGCACTGGCCAAAGACATTGCCGTGGGGAAGGACAGGAGAGAATCACGGGAGAGCATCTAAATGACATGAGCTTCCGCTTCTCCAGTTCCAGGACAGGGATTGGTCTTTTGTTTCCTACACCCTCTCTCAGCAGCAGCAAAGGCGTAAGGTGTCAAGACAGATCAGCTAAGGCTTGTCAGCTTCAGCTCTCTGCCCTCTGCCTACAGCTTTGTGCCAGCTCTGTTGAGGTTGATGAAGAAGTGAGAAAGCATTTGTGTTAAATGACTGCATGAATGCAGCTTTACAGATACAAACTGAGTAGCTACTTGGTTTCTTTGAAAGCTCATCTTGCAATATTTCAGGGATAGAGGAGAATCAGACCATGTGATTTAACGGATCATTCAAGCCACAAGCAAGCTGCCGCAGATTGGACAGCTGTGATGGCCTGTCCCAGAGGCACACTGGTTTGCCTCATGGCATCACATTCGTATGGCATTCTAAACTTCTTTTTAATTATTCCGGCCAAATGTATCATTTATACTAAGATACACTAATGAACTCTAGACACACAAAGAGAAACCAAGCTTATTATTCTCAGAAAGAGGAGATTAATTTGCTTCTTGAGATAAAGGAGACTCTGCAAGCACTATGGCAACTCTGCTAGCATTATGCAGAGGTCTAATCCAAGAACCATATCAGTGTTCATCTGCAAATTTTAGGTTTATGAGATCAACTGAGGGATCCCATTTGACAGTGAGTATGCTCACTCAGGACTGTTCTTGGCAGACCCCAAAATGAAGGCTATTTTCCACCTTCACTGTAAGGAACACTGGCATTTTAACCTACCATTAGGACAGATCCCATAATTTTATTTGCATTTTCAACTGTGCAGAATAACTTTTATACAATTTGGATCTGCAGCGTGGTATGCTTTGATACCTTATATTTTGACAGTGCTACTCTGATTTTCTCTCAGAACTGGAAATCTTCTGACTTACCCCTAGTCTTGAAAGAAGTAGCTCCAACTTCAGATTCTAAAGACAAATAATGCAAGAAGTCCTGGAGCCTGGTTCACATTGGTCTGGACATGATGAAGGAGGGCTTAAAATCAAAGAAGACAGCATTTGACACAATGGCTTTCATCCACAGCTGTCAGCTGCAGTCACTGGAGGACACATTCTTGTCCCTGAATAAAACACTAAGAGGAAAATAGATGAGTACCCTTTAAAAGCCATTTTGTACTTTAAAGATATTACGTATTTCCAGGCAATCTATACATAGCATAAGGAATATAGTTCACATAAGCTTTTGAAGTGCACACCTGCTGAATATTTTGTAATATTCATTCTTCCAAACCAAACAAGACACATGTAACTTGTTACCAAGCTGGTCTTTGACAGGAAGGAAAAAAAGCTCTATGCCATGAGCAGTAATCACAATGAGGCCTCCTAGAGTATAAAATCCCACAGCTTTCCCAACAACTCTTCTCCTGTTATCTCTCCAGATTTTATCAGCAGTGTGACAGACAAACAGGCTGATAATAATTTGTTCTTCCATCCTCTCCTCCTCCTTTCACCTATTTTTAAATGGACTGTGTAATTTCATGGTATTGGATGCTTAATATAATCTGTGCGTAAGAGAAATTGCATCTTCTTCCTACATGCTGGAAGACGTCCTCATTTAACTGGCAGATGCTGTAAGAATTAAGAAAAACAAGGGCAGAGGAAAGCAACAGCAGAAGTTATGCACCAGAAAAGAAAAAAATAAATTAACTTTTGATTGAAGGACAGAAATATGCCGGTTATATGACAGAAATCAAACATTTGCTTTCCTTAATATTCCACTCCTCCTCCCTCCTCCAATCCTAAAATTCAATAGAAGTAAGCTGACATACCCACAAAGCATTCACAGAAAAACTACTTGCTGAGGTAAGATTGAACTAATTTTAATTGCAAGATCTGGTGGATATATGAGAAAGTGAAAACTCCTGTAAGCTGATGTAATGTTTATAACAGAACTTTCATAGTGATGTACACTACTAATGCACAGACAGTTGTAAAGTTGCCATGTCACTGTGGGCACAGCGAAGAAGCGGAGTGGGAGATTCTCATGACAGGGCACTGCTATACCCTTGCTGCATCTGTGGAGCAAGGGAGATTAGGAAGCCTGCTTTGTCCTGCGTGATCAGCAAGGAGACTGGAAAGGCCAAATCCCCAACTACATTTTGTGTTTGCATTTGCAAACAAAAATGCCAGTTTTCTTGGGTTCAAGCAGATAAAGTTGCAGTCATAACCTGCATGTTGCGTAATGGGGAGAAGGGTGAGAGTGGTGACGTAGGTTTCTTTGAATGTTTTCTCTACATGTATATGCAAAAAGACAAGCAGAAAATTTAGAAAGGCTTTGAAATACTTGGAAGACTCTTGAAACTACTAGCCATACACAGCAGCAAAATCTGAAGTTGCACAAAAATCCAGTAATAAGAGGATTTAAAATTTAAAATAAGATTTAAAATTATTTCCAGCATAGGAGCAGAGACTGAACAGTGAAAAACTTCAATAGAAATGTCTGTTAACTTATGCAGGGTTCTTTGAGAGGGCTCAGCATCACAAAAAAAACCCCAACAGACTGCAGCAAAATATTTTATGCTCAGTTTGTTCCAGATAAGTAAATCATTTCAGATACAGTCATAAAGAAAGATAACAACATTCATCTGTCTTCTTTCAACATAAAACCAAGTTTTGTTTTAGTCTGGAACAAAACTACTCCCATTTTCAGAAACTAGACTCTGGATATAGATTTACCTGAGGTTTTGTTTGGAGCTGGGCACACTGAGAAGGCAGAAAGGCAGAGAGCTGCAAGAGCCTTTGGCAGTGCCACGTGGAGAGATCAGAAAAGAGCTGCATGAGCCACAGGAGGTGGCTGGCTTATGGTTCAGGGTACTGATGCCTCCCAGACAGCACTGCTCAAGTCCAAGGTTGGATTAAGCAGGCAAAGTTCAAAGCACTAGATCTTATGTTTGGATTTTTCCTGTACCTGGTGGTTGCCTGGCTAAGCATGCTCTTTCAAAAGTCTATCAAGGGTTTAGGCCAAGACACATCCGCACCAGCTTCCTTGAGAGGAAACAGGCTACTGGAGATGTGAGGATATGGCCTGTGAAATGGCACCTGTAAGTTCATTCTTTTAGTGTGAATTTTGACTTTTTCTGAGAGCAAGAGTCACTTTAAACTTGGAGATACATTATTGTTGGACTTTTAGGGCATTTGGACTGTCTCCACTGATGCTTATAGTCAGTTCATGGTCTGCATTTCATTGAAAGAAGAGAAGAAGGGCCTGGAGAGTATTTGTGAATCCCAGAGGCTGTGTTTGCTCTAGAAGAACATCTGATGTTACCTGCTGGCTGTAAGTGGGGGTCCATTAAAGAAAGAGCAAAAGAGAGATAAATGATCCTCAACAAACAGAGCTGAGAATCCTTATAAAGTCCATGAAAATGGTCACTCAGAAGTGTTGTAACATCTGTACCACTGCAGACCTTCTGGCCCACGGTGGAGCCTGATGATGGTTGTTCAGACATTGCTTGGTACAAAGGAGCAATGAGGCATTTCTTACGCTAAGACTGAGCATAGCAATTCTTCCCAGTCTCTGAGGGTATCCTCACAAAGTGGAGCAGTGGTTCAGACAAGGGCATATACACATGTGCCCAGTAACACAGAAATGTAAATATTTTACTTGGACTTCATCTAGCAGCAGGAGAGTGACAGACATCTGTCTGTGAAGAAAATGATGTTTTAGTCAATTGCTTTTTCTCTGACAATGGTTTAGAATATTATCTGAAATATTCTGTCAGCATTTTATGTAGACTCCACCGAAGTCATTATCATATGCCAGCATCTTCCTCAGGAACAAACGTAAATCTGTAATTCTTGCTCACATTTGGAAAGTATTAATTTGAATACCTTCTTAAACGTTCTCTTAAAGGTGCTGAGCAGTCATACTACCACAAAAAAAGGAAATGAAGGTGCTGAAAAGGTTGTAGCACTTTGGATATAACCTACTTTCAATATTGATACATAACTGAGAAGAGAAGTGAAGCAGTGGTACTTACTCACACTTTACCCTGGCAAAAATCCTCTGCTTATTCAACAGAAAAATATGCTTTTATTACCATCTCTTCATATTACCTTCATTAAACTGAACAACAGCCATAAATTGCAGATTAAGACACTGTATGTGATGGAGAGAAGGTGTTATAAAAGAAAGTCCAGGCATTACACCAACTATGAGACATAATCGTAGAATCATAGAATGGCCTAGGCTGGAAGGGACCTTAGAGATCATTTAATCCAACCTCCCTGTAATGGTCAGGGATGCCTCTCAACTAGATCAGGCAACACATGGGGACCAATGGGGTAATCACGCACATGAGTTAAGCCAGAAGTTTAATTATTGTAAATGCTGGCCCAAATCAGTAAATCAGTATGTGTTTCTGCAGCTGTGATCCACAAGTCATTTATTCAATGGAATGATGAAGTTTTTTCCTACAACTCTGTTGTTCTGCTTACAGCACAAAGGAAGAAAATTACTATAGTGTTTTTAAATCAACGTCCAGTATGCACAAAGCTTGGTATGACACAGAAAAAAATAGCACTTGATTTGTAAAATGCACAGTGTCTGAAATTCAAGCCACACCAAATGGAAAGCCTGTCCAAATGAGTTACAATAATGACTTCAGGCTGAAAGACTAACTTCTGACAATTTTTGCAAAATGGGGGAAGGTAAATAGTGAACCCAATTCCTGTAACATGGTACATGAATCTCAGAAATACTCTTTCTCTGGAAGCAGACAGCTAGACCACAGCAAACTCTCTGCCTATTTATACGGACATGCCAAGTCAAAATCTTGTTTTCCATGTTAGAGGATGAATGAGTGTACTGTGTAGGGAGGGAGAATTGATAGCTGTTGCATAGTCTTGACCTATGAGCCAGGTTTGTGGAAGTGGAAAGATATAAGCCCATAAGCCTATTTAGGAGCCATGGGCTGGTAGAAGAGAGGGTGAACAGGCTTTTCAACTTGCCTCCTTTAAAATACTACTAATTACGGGATGCAAACACCAGTGGCTGTTGTAAGTGGCAGTGCTTCATTCAGACTCACAGAATCACAGAATCACAGAATGTTCGGGGTTGGAAGGGACCTCAAAAGATCATCCAGTCCAGCCCCCCTGCAAGAACAGGATCACCTACAGTAGATTGCACAGGAACACGTCCAGTTGGGTTTTGAATGTCTCCAAAGAAAGAGACTCCACAACCTCCGTGGGCAGCCTGTGCCAGGGCTCTGCCATCCTCACAGTGAAAAAGTTTTTTCTAATATTTTTGTGGAACGTCCTATGTTCCAGCTTGTACCCATTGCCCCTTGTCCTGCCATTGGACGTCACTGAGCCGAGCCTGGCTCCGTCCTCCTGACATTCCTCCGTCCTCCTGACACTCCCCCTTGACGTATTAATAAACATTTATGAGGTCACCCCTCAGCCTCCTCTTCTCCAAGCTAAAGAGACCCAGCTCCTTCAGCCTTTCCTCATCAGGGAGATGTTCCACTCCATCAGCTTTGTGGCTCTCCACTGGACTCTCTCAAGCAGTTCCC
>NW_009709656.1:0-8827 GCF_000703405.1 Apaloderma vittatum
ACATCCAGCTGGCCCGGCGCATCCGCGGCGAACGGGCTTAAGCTTTTAGCAAACGGCTCTTTCAGACTATCGAAAACCCAAAGGCTCTTTTAAGAGCCCCCCATATGGCCACTAAAGAGAGCTGTAAACTGTTACATGTCCTGTATAGAAAAGAGTGTTTCCTTGGGCTTTTTGGGTAGCTTTACAGTGACAAAGCGCCTCTCTCCTCAAGTAAGTACCAAACAAAATGTGTAAGTCATGTTTCAAATGAATAGAGGAGGGCTCTGACTGAAATGAAACAGTAGTATGGTTAATTCCTGTTCAGGTTATTTGTTAGGTCAAGTCTCCTCTCGGGGCGAAAACTTCGTCTATGCTTTTGTTTTTGTTTTTTTCCAAGGACTAGTTATCAAAGTAAAAAGTAGTCGTGGACATTTCTATTATAAAGGGGAAGGTACCTAGCTCTGAAAAACTGAATTTTGATGTGTTTAACTGTGTCTTAAATATTCTTATAAATTCGCTAGATTGCATTAGGAAGTTTAGTAACTTAATAAGTAAATTGTAAATTAGTAAAAAATAACAGAGGCTGGTTACAGCGCTCTTTCTTCTCAGTAGTTTCTCAGAATTGTGTATTGCGATGCCTCCTGCTCTGCTGCCGTTACTTTGTACTGGTTTTGTAACAACATTACGTTCTTTTCTCCCCAGAGAAACATTGTTTTCCTTTCCAAATGGTTTTTATTTTTTTGCCCCTTTTTTTTTTTTTTGGTGTGAGGGAGGAGGGGGGGAAGAGGGAGAGCGTCTCTGTGTTTCTGAAGGCACAAGAAGTCGTTTCCCGCCCTTCCAGGAAAGGCGCTCAGTCGGCAGTTTTCTGCCTGTGCTTTATTACCCATGGTCTGCTAAACCTTGTCGTGAGCTGTGTCCTATGTTTCTAGAGAGAGCTGGGGTAGGGCAGTGGCAAGGGCAATTTCTGCATGTCCAGTTTTTAGAAGACCTCTGATTTGGGCTGGTGTCTTCTCTCAGACACACTCCTGGCATCCTTAATAATTTTGGGCATCCTGTGTGAACGATTAGAGGTGCCTGTCTGGATCCATTTTCTCCATCTGTGTTCAAGGTCCTGAAAACATTCGCTGAATTTAGTACTGAGGAAGTGTTTTTCAAGAAGTATTAGCAATTAACTGTGGTCTTGATGTCAGTCTTTTTATTTTTTTTTTGTTAAATGGAGACTCTCCTCCATTATTCAATTATTTTGTGAACCTTCCTGGAAAAAAAAGTTTTTTTTCCCTGACTATAATTTCCTATCCCATACGTCTGTAAATGATGTCTGAAAAACGTAGATTTCTAAAATTTTATCTAACTTTCCGTCTCCTTAAAATTACTATTTTTCTATACCGCAGCTCGTTTTATGTAATTGTACATTAAAAAAAAAATTGCTGTTCCATTGAAGTATTGGAAATCATCTCTCTCTGGTTTTCTAACGCTCCGAAAGGGCAGCTGTGCCTTTAAGAAGCGGTCGGATTGAGTTGGATACAGTCTGCATTTAAACTCGGAAGAAAGGAGCCGCGGAAAATGGCTTAGAGGGGCTATTTCGTTCGAAAAGCCTAAAATTGCAAGACTTTGTCTCTCTTTTTTTTTAATTATTATTTTTTTTCAGTCCCCCCTTCTCCTGTTAACTGCTGATACGCTTCATTTTAGGAAACCTTTTCTGTGTCAGGAACTTGGACTCTGCAGCAAAATCTGACCAATCAAATGCCTCGACACACCATTTTCTTTCCCTTGTTTTTCTCACTTTCAGCCATTTTCTGTTACTTAACCTCGGATGGGTAAAAGGGAGACTTTGGGAATTAAGATAATCTATGCGATTTATTCCTCTCCCCCTTATTTACTCATTGACACAGAATTTTTGTTTTTCAGAATAGTGTGGAGATTTATTTTTTTCTTGCAGTAGATGATCACCAGTGTGATTGCAGAAACGAGCCTTAGTGAAAGCAAAGTAATTTCTTGTTGCTGTGTGTGGTAGAGATCTATTTATCTGAACATGTTTACATAAGTTTATGGCGACTATTAATAATTAAATCATGTAAATATATATGTTTGATATTTTGTTTAGTAAGTATTTAATATTTTATATAGGACAACTGTCAGAATACTTATATTTCAGGAGAAGCTTACCTCAAAACTGATGGGTTTTTGCGTGTTCAAGAAAAGGATTTTTGAGGAGACAGGGAAATGGGTTTTATTTGCCTTAATGTCTATCACTTTTCCTCTCTTCTTTTGAAGACTTTGGACTGTTTTAATAAATACAATATTGTTTGGACTAATTCTGAGAGCTGCATGCTAGAACTGTTAAAAACACCGACTTTACGTCAGATTTGCAAAGTTTTTTGCAAGTAGTGTGATCTCATATGAAATTGAACTTACAAGGCCAGAGTCTGAACTTCTTTTGGGGAGTAATGCATTATATTACTAACATCCTATTATAGATTGCCTAGTGGACAAAGGTAACAATCAAGAAAAACTTACTGTGTGGATTTTGAAGTCTATAACAGTTGCAGATGGTTGTAGTTGTGATATGAGGAACTGTGGTGGCCTCAATGTAGCTTATTCAGATGGCTTTGCTCTTCCCTCACAATCGCACATCCTATCTGTAATTCTGTCAGTTTGCGTATGGTGTTGAGTCACTTAACTATAAAAGAGCAGCAGCAAAAATCTCACATTAGATGTAAGTTAGAGGGGAAAAAAAATCAAAACTTTCATAAGGTATGAATAAAAACTGATATCAAGGGTAAGTAAGCTGCTTTTATTTTGAGGAAAATCAAATCATTTAGTGAATTGAAATACATATTTCACTTGCTATAAAATGAAGAGAAAGTCATTGTCATTCAAGGCTGGTACAGAATAGATCCCAGAAGGTATTTGCTAACCCAAAACCTAAACACATCATGATTTGTAAATAAAATGGAATTTTTCATAGACGGTTTATTTGATGTAATGTTTCTTTAGTCTAAGACACACAGAGGTGATTTAGTGTCACTGAAAGTGATAGTAAAAGTGCAGGTTCCCCTGGTACCAGCAAGATCCAGCAGCATTTCTGTGCTTTCTGCAGAAAACCCTGAGCTGATGAATCCTGCCAGGTAGAAGCTGGCTGTGAGATAAGTGTATTGACTAACTGAAGACTGGCTTGCAAACTGCTGGTACTTTGCCCTTGTGGCTCTTGGTAGTCACCTAGAGGTGGTTTTTTTTATGTTAAGATATGTGGCTAAGATTATTCCTGGCTGTTTAGTTACCCTCCATTAGAGATCTAGCTCAAATCAATTCTTGTAAGAAAGTATATCCTATTAATCTGATGGATAAGATAGAGCATAACTGCTGTGGTCTTGGTAAAATACTTCCTTTCATCAGAAATATATAAAAGGTCTGATGAAAACATTTTCTAGAACAAAAACATGTGAATTGCCCCTACTTGGCTCTTAACAGTTTCTGGGGAAAAAAAACTCTGGACAGGTATGTCCATATGAAAATGTGAGGCTTTCATTTGAATTAACTATTGTGATGTAAAAACTTTGTAGAGGTGATACTATAGTTTTCATATAAGCCAGTATACAAAGATAAATCCTAAACATCTTATCACATTCTTTACATTTGCAAATGCCTCTTCAGGTCTACTTCACAAGTGAAGACCTCTTGGTCTTCAGTAATCTCAAACAGCGAAGTCTGAGCTCAGTCAGTCTCAGCTCTCCTACCAGCCTGGGCAATACAGCCTTGCAGCTTCTCTCTTGTCACCCACTTTAAAGTCATGTTGTGTATTCAGCTGGGTGGAAGTGTATTTCGTATTGTAGATGTACAGACATCATCACCACAGCACGAATATTTGCTAAATTTTCAGATTACGCATAGATGAGCTTTAGGAATCTGTTTATCAGCTATTGTTGTTACGGATTTACTTGTGTCAGATTTACTTGTGTCAGCCTCTGTAACAGCGTCCCACCCTGGGATCCTGCTGACTAAGGTAAGACCTGAGTGAAGGTTTCCAATTTGTCTTTTGTTAGTTCTCAGGTTACGGCTTGAGCTGGGTGCCTCCAGAGAGGGATTCAGTTATACTCACACTGCCAGGTACTCAATCCCCGTGGACAATAGCTCAATTCTTGTCAGTGGTCTCTTGATTTCTTACTGGTTTTCACTGTTTCTGGGCTGGCTTTCTTCTGACATTACCTCATTCTCTTGGAATTATTTCCTATGTCCTTATCTTACTCATTCCACTCTGATCTGCGGGATTCAGCTAGTTCTGTGTAAGGAGCATTAGTTTTATCAGAAAGTTTACTCTTTGTCATGTCTTGTTGCCTAACACTTCAGGTACTTTTAACTACTAGTGCTAAGCCACTAATGTTAAATGAGACTATTCAGGGAGAAGAATACAGTTAGTCAAATTTCTTCATTAACACTATGGAGTGATAGTTGAATGGGAAGTTCAATTTTCAGCAAAGCTGTTACTGAAATAAAAATGGCCAATAATAATAATAATAAAACTTACTCGAGGAATGTGCTATATAAACCAATGCAAATAAACAACCAAAAAAAAAGCTGTTAGGTGAAACCCATAGGCTCACTTTGATACCTTGGCTTTGAGAGACAATAACTATGTAAACATGTTGTTATAGTGTTCTATATCTTGTAGAAGATGCATTGCCCTAGTTCTAAAACTTTTTCCAACAAGCATTTCCATACCTCTTTAAAAGTCAGGAAAACACAACACAGTATAGACCATTAGGAACTGTAGCAGGTACTGTTTGGCAACACATAAATCAACTTTATCCAGGGGCAGTTATTGCTCATAGGAGAAAAATGTGGCAAAGTTCACAAGCATGTAGATTGCAGTTTGTGTGAAAACCTTCACTTCTCACAATGTCCTAGGTGACAGCACAGGGTGGCAGTCTGAAGTGGTTTTACAAAGGACACTCTCCCGACTTTAGGTGAACACTTCACTATTCTGTAGCTGCTGAAATCCGAAGACTTAAACTCTCTCAGGAAAAAGTGGTGAGTTTTATAACTCTGATAGGTACTAGTACAACATTAGTAATTGAAATGAGGAAATTGGGGAAAAAACACATATTCTCAGATCTCTGGAAATAGGTAGCTTATGTATGCATCAGGAAGAAGAGCAGAAGAATAAATCTAAGTATGGAGGGTATCAGTTGCACCTATGTAGGTAGCCAAGATCCCAAATTATCTACCTGCAACTTTCCTGGGATACTCAGGCTGTGAAAACAAAGCAGAGCATAAAGTAAGTGACAGGATCAACAAAAACAATTGAGAGAAGTTGAGAGGAAGACAGCAGTCTGTGCTGGACTGATAAGGTATTCAGCCATGGACACAGCAGCTGGTAAGTAAATTCTAAGAGAAGTGTTAGAAGTTGGAGAGACGGAAGAACAGAATTCTGTTATCTTCCAAATGGCACAAGAGGCCATTCAAAGATGAGCATCTTGTAGCCAGCACCTCCTCCTCCCTGGAGAGCTACTGAGAGCTCATAGCAAGCATTCCTTGTCCTGACTCTCCCTGCCAGTAATACTGGCCTGCCCACTTGCAGACTTGATCTTTTGAGTGTCTGTGTTAGGACGTACGAATGAAATCACTTTGGCTTTAAAATAAACATGCCTTTCCTTCCTCAAGTTCCTTCAGCGAGCTTTGCTGTAGTGCATCAGTGTTTAGGTGTTGTGTTTTGTTTTCTTCTTTTGTGTTTTGGTTTCCTCTTTCTTTTTTTCTTAACATCACTTAACAGTTAATCACAGAGAAAGATCTATTCGTTACCCAGCTTGCAGGCAGTGGTAGTGTACGGCTTCAGTTCCAGAACCAATTCCCTCTCCTATAGGCTGTTTTGTGCCCAAGAACTGTAATAAGTTGCTAGCATAATAGTGGGAAGAAAATGTGTTACTGGGCTCAATCAGTCCACCTTTATCGATCAGTGAAGACTACCCTGTGTTGTGCTGTGCCGTCTGTTCTGATGCACATGAGGAGATTAAATGGAGTCAAGATATTAAAAAATCTTCTTAAAGCTCCTGTGTAGCCTTTTTACCGCTCTCTTTACTCCTTATCCTGACTCATCACTATATATTTTTGAAAACCTTCCAACGTATCCCTGCATAATTGCTCCATATCACATGTATTTGAGAGCATCTCCCCCTCACCTGTGTATTTTTAAGTTATCTCAAGCATGCTGTTGGGATGGATGGGTAACCTATAAGAACTTCAACCTATGAGATCATTAGAAGGGAAGGAATTGTTCCAGAGGGCACACAAAACAATTTTGAATAAATGTTCAGTATGCTCCTTTGGATTTTAGCTCAGCATGCCAGTGTTGTAAAGTAATTGTGGATGCAGAGCTTAACGCATGGTGTGAGAAGTGTGGCAGAAAAGGGAAGAAAGATGGTTTCTAGGACACAGCCTTTCCGGAACCGCCAAAAAAATAAATGCAAGTCTTCCTGTTGGCTGATACCGATTTAATGAGCTGAACTCTGAGTGTTTTCAGAATTAATTCAGACTACTAACAGTCCCTGAAAAGAAGGTGAAATCTGTACTGCTCCAGTGCAGTGTAAGTAGCAGTTGAGAATTCCTGTGTGCTTTGCTACAGCCAGCAAATTCATTGTCAAAATCGCTGTCACATTCAGATTGAAGAATTTCTAAGAAAGAAACTATGCTAGCTATGATTCGAGTTAGTTATATCATGAAATAAAACATTAAGTAATATTTCAGAAAGTTTTTTTTCCCTCCTTACTTTTCTATTTCCCCCCTCCTAAGTCAAGTGTGGTACTTGTTGTTGAAGTTGCATGTTATTTTCCTCAGTTGTGCTAGTCAGGATCTTCCCAACAGTTTTTCCAAGCAGGATTTCTTCACAGTTTTTTGTTATTATTTGTTTTTAGGCAAGAGGAACATGTCTAGGAAAAAAAAAAAAAGGCAGTTCTCTTCCATGGATATGTATTATTCCACTTCCAGGAGGAGACGAGTTTCAAAGTCTCAGAAAGGTAAATACACAGACATCAAAGAAAATGCAGGTGTTGGCAATGTTTGGCACTCTCAGGCTCCTTTGGTAATCTCAGACTGGGCCAATGCAATACAGGAGTTTCACCAGACCAGACGTGTCACCCCACCTCTGCAGCTGGTCCCTGAAAACTGTCAGACTCAGCAGCATTTCCAGGCCAGTTCTTGCTGTTTCATGGGTTGTTTAGTCAGGTGCGTGCAGAATTTGACTTCACCTTGCAGTAAGTAGCTGAAATAAATAAAAAGATCAAATGGGCTTTAACTCTTCCCTAAATTCCAAAAAGGGGTGTTGCCTGGATTATAAAATAGTTTTGATGAATAGATTTACAGAATTTCATACAGAGAATTTTGAATAAGGTTATCTGACAAGAAGGAATTGGGAAAAGAGCTAAAAGATAACAACAGCCATTTAAAGACAGAAAAAGAAAGCAAACTCTACAGCCTTATATTGCTGTCTTAGAAAAAAGTATTCAATGCAAAGATTCATAAATATATATATCTTCTAAAATGATAGCAATCTCCTTTTTCAACATGTATCTAATACACTTTCTAGGAGATGAAGGAGGGGCAGTAAAGAGAAAAAACTAAGTAAATTTCTTACTAAAAGAATCTGTGAGCCACTATGATTAATAAATAAGAAAGATGCAGGGGCAGGAATGAAACACCTTTTTTTTTTCCTTTTCTGAAGAAGTTACATAAGATAATAAGTGAAGAGCTCATATAATGATGAATTCTTAGAACATGAAGACTAAATGCAAATTAAATCAGAAACCACAGAAAAGTAAAATTTCAGATACATTTTTCAGTAAATTCTATTTTTCACACTCCTTGAATATTTGTGTTTATTTCAATATTCCTTTATTATTAAGTGGAAAAATATTTATTATTGCCATAACCAGTAGAAATTTGTGCAAAATCTGTGTTGTTAAGAAAAAAAACCCAACACAACATTATATACATAAAACTACATTTAAAACCCGTTTTTGTGTTTAATGTCAGTATAGATTGTTTTATTATTATCTGTTTCAGATAATAAAGTTTATTAATTTCAGCCAGTCTACCTGGAGATGTAATATTTATAGAATATTGAACTGCATTTTGCTATAATTTAGAAAAAATACATTTAGAATTTGCATTTCAAGTGGCACATGTTTAGCAAGGAGATAACCTAAAGATTACTGTGAGACTATTGGAATGGTGCTGTTTCCATTGAGGTGCTGAGAATGGGTCTCTTGCTTCTCCAGAAGAAAATATTCCCAGAATATGATGTTGCAATTTGTACAGCTTTCTTAGTCTTTTCTCTCAGAAGAATATTTTAGGCTCTTGGCTGTTCTTGCAACTCAAAAAATATGATCAGTAGGTAAAAGTATGGAAGATATATGTATGTGTTTGGATGTGTGTGCACAAGTGCTGTGAGAAAACAAACAACGGAACAATAAGACCTCAAACTGATCACATTTTAGTTCACACTAAGGAAATAATATGAAATTACATTTAAAAAAGGGGAAAAAAATCCACCTTTTATTATCCCGTGGATTGAGTGCTCCATTTCCCTTCTCGTTTAAGCAACACATAGAAGGGCCTGGCAACAGAGACCAGCTGTGGCAGAAGAGAACAAGACTGGGTTGGGACTAGTTATTAAAATACACTCCAGGAAGGTCTATGTGAAGGCAAATACTAACAACTAAAAAATTTAAAAAGCACCGTAGAAGTCTCTTAGGCCGAAGCGGAGCCGGGCTGGGCGGGGATGACCGGCGGGGCGGGGCGGTAGCGCCGAGCGCAGCCCCGGATTGGCCAGATTTTGCCGCAGACCCGCGCGCCG
>NW_009709657.1:0-7247 GCF_000703405.1 Apaloderma vittatum
CGCGTTGGGGTTTGTAAAGGTGTCTGAGCAGGGGCCGGGAGTTGGTCTCTGCTCCAAAACTTGCTGTTTCTAGAGCAGGTGCGCTGGCAAGGGGCCGGGGGCCGTTTCCCCCCGCGTTGTGCGCATCCCAACGGGTGCGGCCCCTGCTCCCTCACCGGTCCCTGGTCCAGCTCTGGAGAAGTCTTTTTCTGGTTCTGGGGTAGTAGGAAAATACAGCTGGTCTCAAAGAGGTTCCTGTAGTTGTTTTTTTTCTTCTCAGAAATGAAAAAAAATAAACGAAAATGGTGATTTGTGAGGAGAGAGCATGAAAACTGCTTCTGATAAGTGGCAAACTGTACCTAGCTGTACGACTGCTTGATTTTCGTGAGGTCTCTTGCTTGCGGGTTTCCTGTCTGAGCATTTGTCCCATAGACCAAATCTGTCGATGGTCTTGGCCCTTGTGGCTATAGGGAAACAGGACTGTCGAACATGGGAACTTACTGGTCCTCTTCATGGAGGAGCACAGGTCTCACATAATAAAGTTTCTACAGGTTCTGGGGAAACAAAGAGTTAGGTACCTGGATGGGTGCAAGGGACCCTAATTTATAATTCTTTCCCGCAGTAAGGGTTTTACTTGTGCTCTTGGCATGTGCTTTACATGTGCTCTTTGGCAACAGCTGGCTGCCCATGGCCTGGATGGGCATATTCTTGCCTGGATTAGGACCAGGTTGGGTGGCTGGGTACAGAGAGTTGTGGTCAATGGAGTTAAATCCAGCTGCCGGCTGGTCACGAGTGGTGTCCCCCAGGGCTCAGCGCTGGGACCACTCCTGTTTAACATCTTTAACAGTGACCTGGATGAGGGGATGGAATGCACCCTTAGTAAGTTTACAGATGACAGAAAACTGGGAGGAAGTGTTGATCTGCTGGAAAGTAGAGAGGCTCTTCAGAGAGATTTGGACAGGCTGGATCGCTGGGCCAAGGCCAATTGCATGAGTTTCAGTAAGGCCAAATGCTGGGTCCTGTGTCTTGGCCACAACAACCTAAGGCAGTATCATAGAATCATAGAATGGCCTAGGCTGGAAGGGACCTTAGAGATCATTTTTAATCCAACCTCCCTGTCATGGGCAGGGACGCCTCTCAGCTAGATCAGGCAACACATGGGGACCAAACGGGGATTGAACCCATGACCTTGGTGTTATCAGCACCATGCTCAATCAGCTGAGCTAACTTGCCCCGTACTTGGCCCTTGTTGTGTTATCAGGTAGTAGTTAAACAGGTTTTACGAATTTGAACAGGCACCATTGATTTTTAGGACTTTCTTGCCCATTTGCAAGATAAGGGTGAAACTTAATTTCTCTAAAGCCAATTGTGACTGCTTAGAATGAGAATCTTTAAAGCAGTGCAAAACCCCAACCGAAATAGATTGGTCACAGGTCTCGTACAATGCGTGTATATGTGTAATATCAGTATGCATCGAGAATAGCTCAGCTGACCTACCTTTAATGGAGGCAGGTGTAGATTTAATAGAAGGAGTAGGAAAAGGGGACTTTTCAGGAAGACGTGTGTCACTTGTGCAGCACCCAGGGAAACCTGTGTTGCCTTTCAGGCTCAGCTATGCTCCCAGTGTAGGAGCAGAGCAGCTGCGGAGCCTATAGCTCCTATTGCCAGTGATGCTCTCTTTCCTGGGAGAGCTTTTGTAGTCTCTTGTGGAATGAGAGAGGATGGCCTAAGCAGAATGTAGATAGTAACTTTCATACAGCTTTAGAGATGTCTTTGGAGGATTTAATTTGAAAATCGAATTGGTTCAAGAAGCTGCATGATAAAGTCTTAGCTAAATTCCTAGTTTTTGTCAAGATTACTTGCTTAATGATTGCTAATCCTGTATATTTTAGTCCAGGCTAAGTGTCTATTCTCTCACTTGTTTTCCTGTCTGCCTCTCCTCTTCAGGACTCTCCTGAGGGCAGTATTTCAGGTGGGAGGACTTATAACTTCAGTTTAACATACTGTTAGATTTATAGTTTTACTGGTGGGAGGAGAAAGTAGATAATTGGCAAAACTCTTAACTAATCCTCCAAAGATCTTCATAATGCATCAAGTGGATCAGGTGAAAACTATTTCTTTTAGGACCATCAAACAGTTAACAGGATCTTCCTGATACTAAGTATGGTACTAATGACAATATGAAGATACGTTATGTGAACTTGAAGGAGCTATTAAAAGATGTTGGTTACTTTATAATAAATGAATGGGATTTCCAAGTGCGATTGTGCTATGCAAGCCTTTGTGTGAGGGTTGCTTTTGTTGCTGTGAGGATTTACAGGATCTATTAGTCTTTGGAATAGGGTGAGTGTACTAAATACATCAGTGGTGGGAATTCTTGTGCTGTGAAAGACTCGGAGAAAGCAGCTGTCTGAGAACACTAAAGGTCACCTGGGCACAGGTACTGCCAGCCTCTTTGCTGATAGAGTCACTGCAGCTTGTTACAGTCAATGATAGAGGGGCTTCTACTGCAGTGGGAGAAACAAGGCTAAGTAAAAATCAAAGTGTACCTACTTGAATATTGAAATTATGCCAGAAGGCAAAAATAATATTCGTGACATTAGAAGCCTGGGGCTTTGGGTTGGAGGAAAGAGATGTGGAACTTGTATTTTGCCTTCCAAATGAGGCATCAGCAAAGCCAGGGTAAATTTAGATTAGCTATTAGGACAAAATCCTTTCCTGTAAGAATGGTGAGGCACTGGAATCGGTTGCCTGGAGAAGTTGTGGATGCCTCATTCCTGGCAGTGTTCAAAGCTGGGGAACTAGATGATCCTTAAAGTCCTTTCCAACCCAAACCATTCTATGAAACATTGGTTACAGAAATTCTTTTGATTGTATTGAATGTAATAAAAATATTCAAATGTTTGGGTCAGTGTATGTTTTCTTGTTTATCAAACCAGTGCAATGCATCAGCCAGACAAAATATGTGTTGAAGAAGTACTGATACTTTTTTTCTATTAGTGCCTGAAATAATAACCATCTAATTAAAAAAGTGACTTTGTGTATTTGGCTGGTAATTCAAAAGACATGGAGAAAGGAATGTTTCAGAAGAACTTAGGAATGAAATATAGAGATTCGGTGCATTAGAGTTCCATAATCCACTTACTTTAAAGCAAACTTCTTCAGCTTTTTGAGGTTTGTCATGGTGTTCCTCTGGATCATCATTTGTTGTTGACGTGGACCCTTCTATCTGCAGGCTCTGTTCTATTTCTTTCTCTCAGAGGTTTTTATTATTGTGCAAGTGGTCTAAATTGTCAGGGTAAGGCTGAAAGTGCTCTTTGCCCAACATCACACTGAGCCTGCTGTAGGCATGGACATGATGCCCAGAGTTCCATTAGTCTTTCCTGCATTCTGACACAATGATTGCCGTTTCTTCTGCTTTATCTTTATACTGCTGTTTGTCACACTTGTGTTCTGTGTTTTGACACGTGCCCTTTGCATTACAGGAATAAATGTCTATTTTTGCAGTGGAGTTGCAGCTAAGTCTTTGTTGTCCTTTACCTTTACGTGTGATGCGTTTCAGGACTTGTTTCTAAGTCAAAGAAGCAACTAGATTATGTGGTGTCAAAGCTGTGTCTTAATTCAGTGTGAACCTGTTATTCTTTTGACCATAATTACTATGTACATGGTAGGATCTGTTGAGAATGTGTGCCTGACAGGAATAATTTTTGAGGGACTAGGTTTTTCCTGAGAAGTACATCTGCGCTTTTTTGGAGTAGGAGTTTGATCAGTTCTGCTCATGCCTGCCTTTGTTTCCTTAGAGTTTGTGGCATTTTTCTTCTTGACTTGTCCCTCATGTGTGGCTGTGCCTGTTTCCCCATGACCATCATTGAGTAAAAAGTTTGATCATGTTCCTTGTTATTTTTCTCTCTTGTCGTATGGAAACCAGACTACATAAATGGTTACCTAACATGTGAATGTCTAGGAACATCCTACTGACTTCTGGTGAGTTGGGATTTGTTCGATGGGATTTGTTTTCTTTGCTTACCTTTTGAGGATAGTATGTAATGTTAATGTAGAATTTACACTATTTTTACCATGATTTAGGACAATTTGACTTTCTCATTTGCCTTATTCTTTTCCTTAGATTCATTCTTGTCAGGACTGGGTCTTCCTAGCATTACACTGAGTGGCTTTCCTCTGAAGTTCAAACTTGTTCTAGGAAACAGTGAGAATTTCTTTCCATTGATATGTCTCAGTTTTGTTTCCCCTCTCAGGCATGTTTTGCAATACCTTCATCAGGCAATTTGGTGGTCTGTATATATTAATAGGTTCTCTGTCCTTTGCCCACAGTGTGCTCAACAAAATCTGATTCACAGAAGTGCATGACTGCTTCCAAACTTACAGTCCTTTGTGAATCATTTTCTCAGGTGTTCTTACAAACTGGTGGGCGGTTCATGATAAGTGATATGCTATTCCTTTCATTTTCATTTGCCCACAAATATGCAGTATCAATCTGGGCTTATTTTAGATGGATTTAGCAAAGCTTTCTTCAGTTGTTATAAATTTGGTCTTCTAAAAATATACTGGAATAAGTCCCTGAAGCCTTCATGTGAACTCTTTCAAACTCTTCAATAATTCTTAATGGCTATAAATATGGAAACTTTTTAAAATTTTCCTAAACCCACTTTATATTCCTTTTTATCTTCCCAGATTAGTGTCCTTTCTGTGTCTTGTCAAGGAGATGTATCAAAACCTTTGTCTTTGATAAAGGCAATGCAGTCTAGTGCGAGTCTGTTAATTAACAATTTTATTTGTAGACTTATTAGACAATGGCATCTCTAGCAGTTCTGGAGTCTCATACTCTGTTGTGGAGTAACAAATAACTTGAGTCTGTGGCACAGATTCAACTAAGAGCATAGAGGAATGTTAACCTTTTAATAGTGGAGTCACCTCTCTGAGGTAAGCAGCATTAAGGATACATCAGCATTCTGTTTCTCCTCAACCCACAGTCTTCAAACGAGCACACGGTAGAAGTAAGGTGTGCTCATGCAGTGAGTGTGTAACTGACTGTGTTGGAGAGATGGTCAGAAATCTATTACGTCAGCCCCCCTCAAAAGGAGCTGTCATAACAGTCTGTGAAGCTCTGCTGAGTGCAAATTGCATGATCAGCTCAGTTTACTTTGTAAGAATTTCATAGGATCACGAGGAGACCTTTGAAGATAATTTATTCCAACACTCTTCTCAAAGTAGATTCAATAGATGAGGTTGTTTAGGGGCCATGTCCAACTGAGTTTTGAGTGTTTTTCATGGTTGATGAATTCCACAACATATGTGAGCATCCTGCTCCGGTGTCTGACTAGCCTCACTGTGATTTTTTTTTTTTTTCCTGTTTACTCTGAATTTTCCTGTGTTGCAACATATGTTCACTGCATCTCATGATGTTACTGTGCACCTCAAAGAAGAGTCTTTCATTTCTATAGTCTTCCTTTAGATAGTTTAAGCTAATCCAGTGATATTTGCTGTTTGTTCTTTTTTTCAAGTGAAGCAAAGGAATTCTCCACGTTTCACTTCAGTCGTGGATTTAGAATGGTAACTAATTGGAAAGGGCAGTAACTGCAGCTGAAGCAGTTGAAGTAGTCTGGCTGCAAAGATCTCACTTTGACACAAAAATAAATACTCTTATATTTCAGGTCAGTGAAGGAAATTTAAGCCTGGAGTGCCTAACTAAAGAAGGGATGCAGTCTAAGAATGACTGTGGACACCTGTATAGCAGTGCACAGTCATATTTCCATGTCTTCAATCCTCAGTGCACACCATAAAGAAAGGACTTGTCTTCTGGTAATGGGATAGGCAAGGTTTGCTTTCTAGTTACATGTGCACTAGCTGCAGCTTCCATTGCAGGAATAGTAGCAGGATAAAAAATTTCTACATCAGTCACAACTGATGTATTTGCACATGGGGACGTGGTGTGGAATATAAAATCTGAGATTGTTCATCTCCAGTGGGAAATGCTAACATGGGAGTTCAATCATATACAAAACTAATCAACGATGTAAGTTTTTGTTCTCTAGTAAAACTTCCTATACTCAGCTTTAGGTAACTCATTAGCACTTCCACCCCTGTGGATATCATCTGTCTGGACTTCTGTAAGGCCTTTGACACAGTCCTCCGGAACACCCTTATCTCTAAATTGAAGAGAGAGAGATTTTATAGGTGGACTGTTCTGTGGATGAGGAATGGGTTTGATGATCACATCCAGAGGTAGTGGTCAATGCCTTGATGTCCAGATGGAGATGGGTGACAAGTGGTGTCCTTCAGGGATCTGTACTGGGACCAGTGCTGTTTAATATCGTCGTCAATGACACAGACACTGAGATGAAGTGTACCCTCAGCAAGTTTGCAGGTGACACCAAGCTGAGTGGTGAGCTTGACATGCCTGAGGGGAAGGGATGACATTCAGAAGGACCTGGACAAGCTTGTGAGTTGGGCCCATGTGAACCTCATCAGAAAGATGGGGACAATCTTGAACGGGGCCTGTTGCGATAGGGCAAGGGGGAAAGGGTTTAAACTAAAAGATGGGAGGTTTAGTCTACATATAAGGAAGTAATTTTTTTACAGTGAGTGTGGTGAAACACTGACATAGGTTTCCTGGAGAGGTGGTAGAAGGCCCCCTCCCTGGAAACATTCCAGGTCGGGTTGGATGAGGCTCTGAGCAACTGATTTAATTCCAGATGTCCCTGCTCACTGCAGAGGGCTCCACTAGATGACATTTAAAGGTCCCTTCCAATCTAAAGCATTCTATGACTCTGTGATTGAACTTTAAAATGAAAATTGCTATATGCTATTCAGTTTTGTATTTCTAAGTAGGCATTCACATTGTTTTAGAAAGTTTAAAAAAAGAAAAGAGTACTTGAATTTTAACTATACTATAGAATCACAGAATCGTAGAATGGCCTAGGTTGGAAGGGACCTTAGAGATCATCTAGTCCAACCTTCCTGTCATGGGCAGGGACTCCTCTCAGCTAGGTCAGGCTACTCAAGGCCTCATCCAACCTGGCCTTGAACATATCCAGCCTCTTGAATATGGCATGTGGAACCTAATTCTCATGAACAGGTTAAATGAATTTAAGTGTCTGAGTACATGCAGTATTCCTTACACTGGAGTCCCAGGATTTTTTTTTTCCTCCCCTTTCTACCTCAGCTTTAACTTTTCTCCAAATTGTATTTTTTACCTTGGAAGATTCAGTGTGGGTAAGAGTGTTTAGCCCTGTGATGTACAGGAATGC
>NW_009709657.1:7272-24370 GCF_000703405.1 Apaloderma vittatum
TTTCCTGTATCTCTGCAACAGTTGCTCAGCATCTGTTATCACTTGAGAGATATCCCCCCCCCCCAAAAACACAGAGATGAATTGATAATTGTTGCATTTCTTTGGTTTTCTGTTTCGTAATTGTGTGCAACCCCTAATTTAGTGGAATAAATGAGAGCTGAGGAAGCTACAGAATATTATGCAGAGTAAATACATAGACTTTGAAAAGCCTCTAAGGAGGGGTGGTTTGTTCGCATTCCTTGGCAGCCTTCTACAGCATTGAGAAGTCTTTGGTGTTTGCTTTCCAAAGGCAGGATTTCCTTTGTGTTAGCTGAGAGGAATGTTGGCTGCATATTTATAAATTGCCTTCTGGATTGTTAAAATATTTCATTAGTACATCAATCACAATCAAATTGCTTCTGTGTCACTCCTGTTTTGTAAAACTACCTACTTTAAACCATGCATGTTTTCTCATAGAGCTGTTGGTGACTGTGACATTTGAACATTGAACCCAAAAGTTTTTTGTGGTTCATAATGTTTACTTGCTAATAATTTTTCCTAGTCTTAAGCTTTCTTAAAAAATGAAATTATGTGATTATGTACATTGCTACGTTGTCTAGAAGGTTCAGTTAGGTGGGGCCTTACTGTGTAAGGACAACTTGTTTTCTCACTGTGGCATCTGCCAGGTCTTGTATTCTGGAGATTTTTGATGTGTCACAGCAATTTTCTTAGTAAATAATACTTTAGTATCTTGGGTAGTAAACTCTTTTTGGGACTATATGCAGTTTAATATTCTGTGGCTGCTGAGTTTTTGTAAAAATAATAAGCTCTATTGGTTTAGATTTAATTGGCATTCATTATACTATGCTTTTGGTTGCTAGACAGAATGTCTAGCATCTGCAGGCATGAGGCAGGATGCTTTTGTAAAAGCTGGTATTTGCAACCTGCTCTGACAGAATACAGTGCAAGATGACAAACTTAAGGCACTCTTCTTGATCCTGACAGCACTCCAAATTCAGTTACATTGTTCATCAAAAGGCTTACTCAGTGTTTTCATCATCTTTTGAAATAACTTCTGTTTCTCTAAAAATAACTCAGAGTAGGCAAAATTAGACATGTCTTTGTGCAGGAGACAACTGGAAGTCCATTGTCCTGTTATTTCTGTTGTGCAATTGTAACTTTCTGATTTATGAACATTTGATGAGCTTGAACCTTGTATTCTAAACATGCTATAGTCCTTTATGACGGAGATTAAACAATAGCATGTTTCTTACCACGAAGTGTGTTTAAATGTTTTCCTCAGGCCTTTGATTATTATTTTTTTCTTCGAAATGGGAAATAATTTAAAACATTTTAAAGAAGAGACAGAGCAGCTGATGACATAAATGTTACCATATATTGACATAATTTTGTCTTTAATCTGATGCGTTTTTGAAAGCAACATAGTACCACCTACTCAAAAAGCTTTAAAAGGGATGAAAAAACCCCCTTATTTCTTTATTTAATTGGAGATCCTTGTGGTCTTTTCTGTATGATTTACAGAAACAACAGAAGCTTGCTTGATTGAAAGGGATACATAACTGTTGGCTTATTTCTACTGTTTTCTTCAAAACAATTGAGAGTTGATCTGAAATGAAAAGGAGCTCTTGCCAAATGTAAATTCTGTTTAAGACAAAATAAAAGCTTTTCTGCAATCTTCTTGGTGAACTTCAGTTGTTTCTGTCAGTCAGAGACACTGTCTAGACTTGTAGGTAAGTGCTGCATAAATGGGAGAGTACAAATTGATACAGATCCACAAAGATCTCTGATTTTGAAGCCAAATTACTCACTGAATCACGTTCTCCAGTGCTTCTTTGCTATATAAATGTTATGTTACTAGCCTATACTTACTAAGATCATTGCATTTTTTAAATTTTTATGCTCGCTTTTAGCAAAATGTCACTGTCTAAATCACACGTTTCAGATGCAAGATAAGAAGTATCTGCTCTGTAAGAGTTCAGAACTTATTCTGAAAAATGAGTTGGTCCTTGTTGTTACTGCGAGGCAAGGGTCTTGGATTGCTTTGTCTTATTTAAGAAAAATCAAATCTTTTGAAGTTGCTATTCTAGAATTAAATTACTCTAAATTTATATACTGTGATATAATGTATTTCAAATATTCCCTTCCAAGCTTTTAGACATGTTTCTGATATTAATTTAAAAATAAGTTTTGAGGAGGACTGTATTGAAGCTAAATGTTTCTGAATCCACAATATAATCATTAGCTACCTGCACTATGGATAGCGGTAAGAAGGGAAATCAAGAATTATCTGAATTCTTCTGAAGTATTTGCATGCAATACAGGCCTTAGTGTCTGAAGAAATCTGAATTATCTTATACCAGGTATAATATGAATTCCAAAGGTTTAGTTTTCCGTTTTGACAGAAAAAACCCAAACATATTGAGCAGTATTATTAGGGTATCTTATGCATGGGAAAGTAGTAGATATTCCTCACAGTTTACTAATGGTTGCTAAAAGTGCCTCTGAGTGTTAGTTTACTTCCCCATTTACATGAAATTACCTAAGAGACTCTCTACTAATGACTAGTGTAGACTGGCAATTGTGGTTCTAGTTCAATTTCTCAGGGTCTCCCAAGGCCTTTTACTGGTTTGTTTTGCTTCTCCCAAGATTGGGTTTGGTGCAAGTTGAAGCAGCAAGGCAGAAGGTCTAGCATGCTGGTTAGAATAATACAACAAAATAATAACTCTATCACAAAATTTTGATAGGTAATTAACAAATTATCTTTATTCTCATTCAGGCAGTTCTTATCTCTAGTGGCCTGGAGTGGGAAAGGAGGGATTTATTTTTTAACTTGGTGGTTCTTAACTTGGTGGTTTATGGTGGAAAATGAATTCATTTTTATGCCAGCATTGTCAGTCTGAATGGTTTGAAAACTTCTGCAAGAGCAACTTCTTTCTTGTATATTGTAGCTAACATATATTTAAGAATTGTTCAGTGTTCTATGGATTTTTTTTCAGTTGATGATGGAGAATTAGTTTGGAAGAACTCTCATAATATTATTTTCACTTTCATAACGAAGGCCAGATAATGTGTTTAGCACCTGTATGTTCCATGCACCTCATAGTGTGAGAAACTGAACAAAAAATGTGTTAACTAAAGTAGACATAAATGGTAGGAAACTCTGCAGATTGTAGGAATGTAATACTTAAAATGATAATCGATACGTAAGCTTCAAGATTTTTGCTGAAATTACTGAACTGTATTAGTTGGGCTTTTCTAATGGTTTCTTCTTCCCTAGGCACGAGCTTTAACACCTCAGACAGCAGAAACGGATGCAATAAGATTTTTGGTTGGAACACAGTCTCTTAGATATGATAATCAGGTAAGTTTTCTGTTAGATGTCAGTTGTCATTTTTCTTGTCTTTTTTTTAACATTATTCCAATACCATTCCTCTGTCTTTCTTGCCCCTGTTGAATTTGAATATTAAATGATAGTCAAGTTAAAGACTTCTGTGAGTAGAATGTAAATATACTGGTAAGAAATGTAGATAAATGAAAGCTGTGTGTATTTTCTGAAAATTAAATTACTCTTCTAAATTGTATGACTAAATCAGATTGGTTTAGTAAAGAAATTGCTATATTTTTGTTAATTTAAATCTATAGATTCTCTGGAGCTATCTTTAAACCACAGAAGGAAAACAAAAGTCTTTAAGCCTTGATTATCTCTAATGGGACTCCTGGTAGATGCACAGTTCTGTCTATGTGAGGCTTCATGAACTGGATTTTTCATTATTAATTATTTACAATCAACAGTGTCCTTTCTGATAATAAGGTTGACATCAATTTCAACTGAACTTTTGAATGTCTTCTGGGGCTCAATTTCTATTGGACTGCTTCTTCTGCAGTTAGAAGTATGATACTTGTTATTGTATGGTAATTTTAATTTTTGTCACTAAATGTCAATAAATACCATCTTCTGCCCTTGAGATCTTTCGGCGTAAATTAGAAAGCTGCACAGAGTGCAGGTGGCAGGAGGGGCTGCTGTGGGGGCCTCTGTGAGGAGAGGCTGGGGGTTGCCCTTACCAGACAGGGCTGGTTCCAGTCAAGCTACTGCAAGACACAGCTGAGCCAGCCAGCCTGGTGGCACCTCTGTGAAAACACAGAGGGAAGAAAATGCTGGGTGAAAAGAGGAGGAGGGAGCAAAGACTGAGAAGCAGTGGAGGAAACACCAGAGGTAAGACCAAGGAGGAACAGAAGGTACTCCATGGTGGATCACGTACCTACTTCAGCCTATTGAGCACCTGCGCTGAAGCAGGTGGGTGTTCTGTGAAGGAACTGTGGCCCATGAAGACCTCACTCTGGAGCAGAGGAAAAAAGAGACATGGAAAGAGGGTCAGAGAGAAAAATATTATGTGCTGGCCATACGTACAATGCCACTGTGCTGCTTGGAGTGGGGGGTTAGAGGAATCTGGAGTGAAGTTAATCACAGGAAAGGGGGAGAGTAGGTGCTGTTTTAAGCTTTGTCTTTTTCTTTCTCACTACAGAAATTAGTAATTAGATTTTTATTTTATTTGTCAATAATTTTTAAGTAATTTATCCAAGCTAAGTCTGTTTTACCAGCAATTGGTAAACAAACTCTCTGTCTTGAGCTTGGCCCATGAGCTTTCTCCTTCCTATTCTTCCCCTTTTCTCCCGCTGTCCTGCTTGCTGGGCAGCTAGTGGTTGGGTTAGCCAAGGCTAACACCCACCACAGAGGCCCCTAGAATGGATACAGTCACTGAGTCTTCTGAAACTCTAATGGACCACACAAAATTAATTTGGAACCAAAGGTCTGGGAGGTGGGAGATGCGAGCTGTCAATTCTCAGAGAGGTTTTGAGTTTATTACTCAATGATAACACTGGATGAGGCTCCAGGAAAAAAAAAATATTCAAAGGCATAAGGGAGAAGGAGTATTCAGTTTCTTTACATTTCTGGTAGTGAGACCAATAACAAAGTGGCAGAAAAGCTTATTTAAAAATAAATACACACAATTATATTTTTGATTGTGCTATCTCAGATGTTCTTCAGACATTTGGTTATAATGTGGTTTTCTACTGTCATTTCTATATCTTTTAAATTTATCTTTTTTAATTCTTGATGCAATTAATTAAATTCTGAAACAAAATTGTAGTTACAGTTCTCACTTATCAATTGATAACTAGCAGATCTTCAGTAATTTAAATGTCCTGATTTAGGTGAATTGACGGAGCATATACTACATATTTTAAAACTATTTACACATAATTCAACTTCACTGAGTGTGCTTTGCTTTTTCCATGAATAACATTAATAACAGAAATGCAGGACACTTCCTAGGGTATTCACAAATGTTTGGGGGTTATTGGCCTTTAGCTGTGCCTCAGGCCATCAGCTCCTCTCAGCTAGTTGCTAATCTCCAAGAAATGCCCTAGGCGTCAAGTCATTACTGCTTAATTCAGCACTAAGTTCTCTAGATTTGCTTAAAAACTTTTTTAGTTACTTAACCTGACTTGAGAGCTGGCTTGCAACCTCTAGTGCTTGGCACAAAGCAGGGCACTGGCCAAACTAAACCAACTCTCTGGTCTCTGCTGCCCATGAGTCCCAAATGAAAGAAAATCAGTTACGGAAATCGTGTAATTGAAGGAAGAGGTATTTTGTGCTGAATTTGGTTAGTTTTATTCTCCCTTCCTTAGCAGTTTCCTTAGTGGTTGGTAATTCCTCCAGATTTTGAGGAGAACTAAATAATTATTTCTTCTCATTCAAATCTCATTACTTTTTCCTCAACACTTTGTGTTCAGTGGGAATTTTTCCCAGTGTAACTGGAGCAGATTAGTAACTCATTTATTTAGTTACTGATAATAAAACCAGTCACTTCTGAGAGCTGTTTTCTATAAGGATCGTGTGCTTCAGGAGTTTGGATTACACAGACTACTAACCATTACACTACAGTCATGTTGGGAAAGCTTTCTGTGTGAACTCAGCTTACTTACCTTTGCTGTTTTCTATATCCTCATCTATGGTGTCCATACGCTGCACTAACCTATGCATGGTCAAGGTTGTTTCTACCATCAGGTCGTTTCCATCAGGAGAAGTTAGAAAGGATGAGATTCAAGAACTGAAGGATGACACCCTGCAGAACTGAAGTTTGTCCAGTTCTGTAACAAAGTTATTATAATTGAATATTTCTGTCTGCAAATATTTCTACTCATGGCATTACACCAGTGCAGTATTTGGTACTAGTATATTTTCTATGAGAATTCTTTTCTCCTTAGTATTTAGTAAAGTCACTACTCCGTATGATAAATGCAATTTATTATGTATTCAGATCGACACTATTAAGAGGATCTTTAGCAGAAAAACATTGAATCATAGAATCCTTCAGATTGGAATGGGGGAACCGGAATGAAGATTAGAGCTGGGGGAACTTTTCCAGTTCTTTCTGTTAAGCTAATCAACTTCTTTGGTGTAGCTGTGAAAAATGTAATTTTTCAACTCAAAAGGCTATAAGCAGTACCTTTGCTTAAGAAATAAATTTATTTCCTAAAAATCTCCATCTAAACCTTAATCAGTTAATTGTCTGCTCCAGCATTTTCCAGCTGTCCACAATGTCAGCTGCACAGAAACATAACAGCAGAGAAGTAGGTTATCTGTGTCTTTAAAGGGCTTCAGGTAGGGTAAAAGAGCACTCCCTCAGCTTGTGTGCTGAGTGACCTTCTCAGCCTGGTCAGTGGGTAGAAAATGTGTGTGACTGTACTAACTGGGATTTAGTTTAGTGGGTCACCCTCAGGTGCTTCGGCTGAGCTGCCAAAGGAGACTCCAGTGACTCTAATGGAAGGTTGCCTTCACCCATCCCTTTGTTTGTTTGTTTGTTTGTTTGTTTTGTTTGTTTTTGTTTGAGATAGCTGAAACCAAGCACATTTAGCAGGTCTGCTTATGGCTTCTAAGGGAAACTAAAATAACTTCTAATTTTTAAACTACGACACATCTTCACATATTTCACACTGTTTGTCTGTTAAATACCCAATTCAGTAAATTGAGAGGTCCCCTTCTTTTTGTCATGCTAAAGCCAATTAACAGTGTTTCGCTGTGTGAAAATAACAACAGTTACTCTTCTTGCCATGTCTTTAACCTTAATTTTGTGAATATGTTGCTATTATTTACCTTCCAGTTCTATGCTTGTAAAGTAGCTGTTTGACTTGTCAACAGCTTGAGTTTGTAAGTTTACTCAGAACATCAAAGTGTTTCTGATCAGAGCAGTGTAGTAGGCTGAATAGATACATTTCAATATAGATATATTTCAATTTTTATTAAAAAAAGAAAGGAAGACCAACAAAAAACAAGGGATAAGGTTAAACTGATCTTTAGTGATGAAATGAGCTTTCTATATAGACAGGAGCTCTTGAGTTGGGATACAGGGAATAGATTGGAGAGGGAATGTAAGGAAAGCCCAAATAAAGTGAAATGATAGATAAGCCTAAATTAGTCTGGAAAGATTTGAAAGACATGTGAGTAACTCTTTGAAGATGGATCTGCAGGTGTTGGGGTAGATGGGTAGTGTGCTGATTCCTGAGACAGATGGTGTCCTGGTTCTCGGGTAGATTTCTAGGTTCGAGGCAACAAAGGAAATCTGAAAAGAAACCTTCCTGATCAACTGCAGAGGTGCTTTTATGTCATGGATGACAGAATGGAAGAACAGAGAGGTGGGCTACCAAGCTCGTAAAGGATTTGGAGCATGTGTCGTACGAGGAACAGCTGAGGGATCTGGGGCTGTTTAGCCTGGAGGATACTGAGGGGAGACCTCCTCGCTCTTTACAACTACCTGAAAGGAGGTTGTAGTGAGGCTGAAGTTGGTCTGTTCTCCTTAGTGGAGTGTGATAAGACAAGGGGAAATGGCGTGAATTTGCGCCGAGGTAGGTTCAGGTTGGATATTGGGAAGAATTTCTTTACTGAGAGGGTTGTCAGCCATTGGAACAGGCTGCCCAGGGAGGTGTCTGAGTCACCGTCCCTGGAGGTGTTTAAGAGACGGGTGGATGTTGTGCTGAGGGACATGGTTTAGTGGTGTTGATAGGGCTAGGACAAAGGTTGCATTCAATGATCTTGAAGATATCTTCCAGCCAAAAATATTCTATGATTCTGTGAACAGTAGGTGATGATGGTACAGGATTATATTTGAAGGAGTTGCTGATGACAGTGTCTGATGAAAGAACACACTGTCTGATGAAAGAAAAAGGTAAAATGTAAAATCAGCCCTTAAAAACAAAAAAAGTAATGTCTAATATGGCCCGTTTAGACTGAGACCTATTTAGTAGCTTCTGTGTTTTAAGAAAATTTTCTGTAATACCATGTAGCTAAGATTTTTGCAGTGATTCAGGAGTCAGTTTAGTAGACGTCATTTAGTCATTACGATAGGATGTCTCTTGTTTTTTTCTCTTCATTGTTCGCTGGACTTTGCTAATGAATCTTTAATAAGGATACATGTCTCTAAAAATTGTGTGTCTTCTAGAATTTATTTATTCACTGTTGAGCTTAGTGGAATTAGTCCCATGAGTAACGTTACTTGTGTATGTTGTACTGGGCTAGAATCTTTCTCAATTTCTTATATTTCTGAGGCAACTGTAGAAAAACAGCTAACTAAAAATGGGGAGGAAAAATGAGAGTAACGTAAACTTGTTTTAAAAATAATCCACAAAAAACCCATCCCAAGCTCCCAAACAGACAAAAAATCCGTAACAAACAAAAATCAGAATCAGGAAAAGAAAACCTATCTGTGCGTGTTTTAAATTCTTATCTGTATGTTTAAACATTATTGTTTTTCTTGATCTTTTAGTTCAATGTTTTATTTTCCCATGCAGTATAAAAAAGTATTACAGATTATATATATATATATATATATATATATGTGTGTGTGTGTACAGATATGTAATTGCTGAAGTCAGCTGTCAAAAAGTTTCTTACTGAGTTTATGGTATTTGTTTCCAGTGAGTGTCCTTTCCCTCTCTCTCTTTCTTTCTTCTTTGAGTATTTGAATTTGATAATTTGGATGCAGAATTGATGCAGACATGCAGACTAAGAATTGTAGTGTTATTTCTATTTATCGCTGTAAGTAGTGTGAATTGCAGTGTGATTGGCTAAGGTACTGTTAGCCCTAAAATGAAGAATTACATTCAAGCTTTAAGTAGCAAAATTGAGAAGAATAAGTGTGGTATTTCCTCAAAACAAGGAAATGGCTTGTGTTTTTCTAGCAAAGTATATCCTGCATGAAATCAATGGTATACTAAATTGTTAGTATAACAATTAATTAAAGTAGATATTGGTTATAAAATTCTCATTAAATTGTTCTGTGCAGTCATCATGTATAATTAAGACCCACAGGAAAACATTTGAAACCCTAATGTTCTCTTTTATTGTATTTGCAGATTCACATCATAGATTTTGATGATGAAAATAACATTATAAACAAGAATGTTCTCCTTCATCAAGTGGGTGAAATTTGGCACATTAGTACCAGTCCTGCAGATAAAGGTGTACTAGCAACGTGCTACAATAAAAGTAAGTGCAAAGACTGAACATCTAGCTATATGTAAACACTTTAAATTGGAATTATCAACACAGACATTTTTCGAAAAATTTTCTGTACCTTTACATATACCTCATATCCTTAGGTCATCTTGGTTAGAAGTCTACTTTTTCATTCAAGGAAAGCAGAAAAATAAAAGTATTGCTTGCCTGATGAATGCAAAGCATGGCAAATAAAGTATATCCCCGCTATTTTTGGTGTCATTCTTTTTATTGTTTTATATGTTTGCTTTTGAAAGTGGAAGTAGATGTCATTCAAAACAGCATCATGCCGACATCAAGCTCTACTTCAAATTGCGGGTGAAGTTTGTATACGGTGCTGTAACATGTTAATTGCAGATATGCCTACGGAGAACCGTAAATTCTGATCTAAATATCTCATCAGAAACAGTAGGAGTGCTCCTTGTGTAACCTAACACTAAGTGTGCAGCTGTTGAGATTAAGGGTCTCTGTGCATTTTCTCCGTGAGGCAGGTGTGAAGATTCTCTGTCATGAGACTTGAAAAATCCACTTGCATCACTTGGGAAAGGGAGTGTTTTTCTCTACGACAAGCAAGAAATCTGTGCTGTCAATTGGAATAAATATTTTTTCTAGTAAATATTAGTCCAAGAGTATAAGAATTGAGGTAATGAGTTTCAGGCTTTGTGCACTTGTGGAGAGCTTCAGAGATGCGGATTTCCTGCTGCTCAACCTTGTGGCTACGTTAGGGAGAACGTTCTAGGATTGCTTGGTACTTTTTTTTTTTTTTTCCCCTTCTGGACTGAAGTAAAAAGTGCTGAAATTTGGAATTTTTTCACAAATCTTATATAGATCTTCTAAACACAATTGTGGAAGAGGAGTAATAAAGACTTTTTTGTGTTTTCTAAACTGAAAAAAGTGGTGGGCATTTTAGCTAAGAGCAATGAGATGGTATTGGCCTGTTTTTTGATTAGTTTTTACTCTCTAGTTGACTTACTGGACAGAACTTCCTCATCTTGCCAGTGAAAATAAGAAAGCAATAATTGGGCCTGAAATTCTAAAGTTGTCATAATAATTTTCTGGCTAGTTTCAGAGGAGAATCTGAAAATCTTATTTAAAGTCTCCTTTAAGAAGAGTAAAATGAGTTTTGAAGTTTCTTTAGCTTTTCTGAGTTGATTGCTCTCTTATTATGTATTTTTTAAAGAATATTGTGCTTCATGGAGTAGTGTGAAACACTTTAAAGAATTTATACACCTCTTTTTCCCTGAGCAACAAGATAATATGAGATAGCTTACCAAGTCCAGTATTTCATGTACGTAAGGCATTGTTTAGTGTTAACTACTCTTAGTTTATTCAATTTGCATCTATTTTTGAGCTCAAGCATTGATCTAGAAAGTATGCTTAAAAGAACCCTTAAAAATATAGGCCTTCTTGAGAAAGTTATAGCAATTTCTCATAGCAAAATGCATATTAATTTAAAATCCTCTTTGGGAGAGAGCTTACTGAGATTACTGAAGTCGAGCTTCTGTCCAAACAGTCTGAATTTCTGCGAGATTTCCAATTTCCTTTATTGCACCTATTAATTCATATGCATGTTTCCTATTACAGCTTCTTTGTGTTCTAGATTTAGTTTACTTCACCTAGTTTCTGAACATTAAGCTTTATTGTTTGTACTTCATGCATCTTCATTTAGAATCATCAGCAATAAACTTTTTGTAGAAAACAAGATCTGATTGTTAAATGATTGTTGATGACTCTAAATAGCAACCTATAGAATAGAAAGCACACAGCATGGGGTTCTAATAATAAGGAATATTGAGTTTAGCAGGCAGCTGGTTTCAAGTAGTAATGCAACCAAATTAAGCAGTTGAAACCTTTAAAATGCTTTTATGTATTGCGTCTGCTTTGTTATTTTAAAAAGACTCTTAACTATTTTCCTCATCAAAGTACCAGTTAAATAAGATGATGCTGTTGGGCACAGGCATCGTGACTGGCTGAGCCCAGCACTTCTGGATAATCTTGACTGTTGTTGAAACTGGGAGTTTGAAGTAATGTGATGTGCATCCATTTTTAATAGCTATTTTTTGAAGTTCCTTAAATTAGTGCTGAAACGTGGCATTAAAGGAAAGGTGGAATCATGTATGTTTTGTGTTTCATAGCTCGTTGAAGTAAGCTAATGGAATAGGGTAAAGCGCTCATGCAAAAAGAAAGGAAATTTCTTCTTTTCTATTAGGAGAGAGATTTTTTTTTCTTTACTTTCTCACATTATAGGTAGTAAGCATAACCAGGATCTTATGTCACTTCATAGGAGAAAAAAGAAAAAAGTAGTAGGTGCAAACAGAAGAGCACTTTTTTTCACAGCTCTCCTGCTGTGTTTTTTTTCTCTAAGAGAAGTATGCCTTTCTCGTAGGAAGTTTTGTAAATGCAATAATCATAGACTCATAGAATGGCCTAAGCTGGAAGGGACCTTAGAGATCATTTAATCCAACCTCTAATGGTTGACCTGAAAGTGCAATACTGTGTACCTACTTTGAAGAGACAGTTTTGATGAACTTCTTAAAAGCATTTTGCAGCTGGTGATACATAAAATTACTGATTCCCAAATAATTTGTTTGTTTTATTGTGTTGGTCATCTGGACTTGCTGTTCTTCAGACCTCAGATTTTTTTTTTTTTTGTCTGGAAGTGACTTATGCAAGATAGATTTCTTTTTGAACGTACTTGCATCAGATTTTATCTACTCTTTTTAAAATCATACTGTGCTTTAAAAATGCAGTTAAAAATCTTTCCGCAGTATCCAGTTGTTATCATCCCCTGTAATAGTATTGAGACACTCCAACAATTTTATACTTAATTACTTGACGATTAATACTACTGCCCCGAAGTGAAAGACAGTGCTAGCAGTCCTGCTGTATGTTTTTAAATACAAAGGATCTGATGTTGTTTAATCTCTTTTCTCTTGTAGGGATAATATTTAGCAAAATAACGTAATATGCAAAGCTTTTTGTTAATGAATGAAGTTAAGTTAAATGCTGCTCAGCATTCTTTTGTTCAAGATATTTTAATAGGGCATCGTTATATAAAGTAGGATTTAAAAAGGAAAAACTTCCTTTCTCTCAATTAAAAGCCCTTTTCTTGCTGGCATCAGTGTTTACTACTTTGATTTTTAATTTCAGCATTGCCTCATTAACAAAACCTTATATATTTTCATTCTGGATGGTGATATTAACTAGAGTAATACTGATTGCAATACCACTGAAACAACTACATCTTTGAATATTAACTAGTAATTCCATCTTCTAGGCCATTTTGTCTTTACACTAAGCCAAAAATTGTGCAGTTCTCTCCACCCTTCCCCATGCACACATATTAAAAATATTATTTATAAAAAGTTTGTAGTTGCGAAGGGAAAACTTATTCTACTCTGTTCCTGTCTCAATTATAGTGGTCACTCCTCCCACCAACAATTCAAATATCACTTAGGAAATTTTATGCTGGTACTACTGATTTTAGAAGAAGATTATTTTATTATCCCCGCTCAGTCCCCATGTGTTGCCTGATCTAGTTGAGAGGCGTCCCTGCCCGTGACAGGGAGGTTGGATTAAGTGATTTCTATGGTCCCTTCCAGCCTAGGCTGTTCTATGATTCTGTGATTATCAAGTGATATACTTAGTAGTTCTGTGTGATTTTGACTAACTTTCAGCAAAGATCAGAAGTTTGCTTTGCTGGAGGCATATCTTACCAATATTACGCACTGGTAACATGTTTAGCGATATTGTATACTAGAAATGTATTAAGATCGTTCCTGTGTAACTCGTGTTGTTAATAGACTAAGTGTGTAGTAATTCATTGGAGGTGATGTTGTTTTTCTGCTTTTTGTCGTTCGCCACCTTTGCCATTAAAAATTGCTCGTCTCCTGTTCCAGTGGTGATCTAGAGGTAGCCAAAACATGATAAAAAAGTAAATGTTTTTGATAAAATAAATTTAGTAATAGGTAACATTTTGTAAGATGAATTTTTACATCTTTGTTTCAGTGAATAAATCTATAATTTCCTAGGGTTTTAAAAGAAACTTTGTGATGGTGGAGGGAGAGACACCATCATAGCAACCTGTGAACCTAGTGGCTTTCCTGTGTTTTAGAAACATAATTGCATGCTTCAGATCCACAGCTTAAAATAAATAAAGAAAAATCCCTGACACGTGAGCTACTTAGTTGAAGCATTCATTACACTGAAAAGTAACTTACTTTTTTTTTTTTTTTTGCATGTGTGTTTGGCAGCTATTTGGTATTGTGAGCTTTGTAAGAATTAGGAATGCTGTATTTTGTCCCAGATGCCCTACTGAAGGCAGAGAAGTTCATCAATATGTGAAAGAAGCTAGCTATAGGGGGGGAAAATATGTTTTAAAATCAGAGTATCTTGGGAATGGGGGAAGAAATTTTTGTACAATTATTACTTGACATATCTAGATGGACTTATATACTGTTAGTCTGTTTTGTGACATATTGATGCATCATTTTTCCCCTCTACTGCAGGAAGGCAGCTGACTTAAAATAGAGGATGTTTGTGGGTTTGTTTTTTTTTTTTTTTTAAAACAGGATAAGAAATGCTACTGACAGCTTTTAAAGTAGGTAAAAAGAAGAGAATGAGTTTGGTAGTCTTAAGCTTTAAAAGGTAAATTAGATTGTTAAACTTCACTGTGATACAGATTAGGTTTTAAAAAGGCTGTATTGTAGAAGGATGCATTGTTGAGAGAAGGGGACAATGTACAGCAGATTTTGGGTGATGCTAACAAAAATAGCAATAAGCTAGAGTGACACAGTTGCACTTCAACTGGTGAACGGTTAATCTCTGAAAATCTACACACACTTATTTGCCTCTGATACTTATTAATAACTTAAAGTTACATTTAACAAAGTGCAAATCTAATAATTTGCTTCACCGTGGTCCAGAGTGAAAATGAAGGATGCTATATTTAGTGGGAATTCCCTGTCAGAACAATTCTAGGGATCTCTACATCTTTCTTCTTTCATGCTATTCTGATTAGCTGTACTCAGTTGACTATTCATTTTTTACTTTCTTTAAATTAAAATGTGATAAGATTGAGACTTCTAAAAAAGTGGGTAAGAAAGGTGACAAAGTAATTAAGAAGATTATAGCATCTTAGTAGAAATACACCTTTGACTATCAGGAAAGAATAATGATGGGGTGGGATGAGGGTCAAGAATGTACTCTCCAGTTAATGATATAAACCAGTGAGAATAATGGTACACTGAATGCAATAAGTTAGAAAATGAAGATAAATTAGTCTTCAAATGTGCATAAAGGTGGTGGCTGCCCAAGAGCTCTATTCACCCATTAAGGGGGAAATAATTTCACATGTGTATTACTACTCAAAGTTTGAAAAAAGCATTGCTTTACTATTCAAAAGAACATCCAAGATGACACTAGGGCAAAGTTTTCTTTGTGATAAGGTTAAATGCGAAACCCCTGTAGATCGTGCTAGAGCAGAGTCACTTGGGAACTGGAACAATGAAAACCTGACAAAGCCTTAGACCCTGCTGGAATACAATCCATAGAGAGTCTCTGGGTTGCTGAAGTTTCAGGCTCTAGGAGAGGAAATAAGGAATCCATTTGAATGGAATTTTATTAGTGTTCTGAGGTGGAGAGGAATACCAACAGACTAGAGTAATAGCGGTTTTATATGTAAAGTAGGGGATGGAAGCCTCGGCTCTAGGGCTGGTTGGAAGAAGTAGGATTTCTGAGTTGAGACAAAGTTAGGGAATACTTAAAAATATGTCGATTTCTGAACGATGCGCTCTTTGTCATTCAAGTTCATAATACACTGTCGTCAGGCATTTGAAAAATTCACCAGTTGGGTGGATGCACAGTGGTAGGTGCAGATTGTGTGTGGGCTTCTTGAGTGTGTGTCTTGCATATGCTTTGTTTCACACATTCATTTTAATCTGCTCTCCTGTTTATACATCCTTCCCCTTCTCTCACCTGTTGTTTTGGGATAGTGTTAAAATAGAGGTGGACTTCTTCCTGAGGACTGAATTTCAGCTGTGGTATTAAATGGATTGGGAGTGCAGAGGGATTTTTCTGTAGGCCATTTTAAGAGTTTCGTGGCTGTGCCAGTTTGCCATCAATGAATGACTTCTTCCAGAATGGCTTGCATCTCTGCACAGCAGTATATTCAGTAAAGAAGGTGAATGCTCATGATGTATTTTGGGGAAAACTATAGTTCTGAAATACTCTTTTATAAACGTAAAGGGAACTCTTAATCCAATACTTTCTATTTTTTTCTTTGCAGAACTTGAATATAGCTTTCATTATATTGTGTAAGTTAGCATAAAACCTCAGATTTATGCATTGCTCTCAGGTACTGATGAATCTGTTTAAAATGACAAACTAGTGATATGTGTAAATTCCAGTGCTGTGCAATGGCTAGCTGCTTGGGTAGTTACTGTGTTCTGGCAGATGTTCCACGGATGCTTAGAAGAGATGGTAAAATAGTTTGAGAAGTCAAGAGCTAAGGTGAAGTGATGGGGAAGTACAAAGGGGTATCCGAAGTAAAAATACTACATTGATAGAAAATACAGTTTGTCTGCTCCACCTCTATTTGGATTTAGGTAGCTATCTCCATTACTGTGATCATAGTGGTAGTAAATAGCTACTTGGCATATCCCCTGTGTGTAGGTGAAGGATGTACTTGGGGAGGCAAAAGTAAATGACCATATCTGAAGAGCCTAATTGTAGGTAGTGCCAATGTGTTACCTACGACGTATCTAATCAGAGAAATGCTCACTGAAAGACTCAGTGAAGAAATGAAAGAAATTGTATGATTGGACAATTAATGAGATCCTGAAGGAAGGAGATCTCAAAACCAAACAAGGGATATGTTACTTAAAGGACAAGGACATTACTGCAACGAAGGACAAGAACATGACTGCAGTGGCTTGGGAGGAAGTGAGAAGGTATGAGGTGGATTTTTAAACTGTTGAGTCTTAACTTTTTTAGTTTTGATGGTTTAAAATGAACAGGGGTTCTGGAGATTTCATCTTCTCTCTTTATTGTTCTACACTATGCTGAAAGCTAAACGAAGTGTTTCTGTTCCTTATTTATACAATGGTGAATTGGCTTCCAAGAGTATTTTCACAGCCATAAATGGAGTACCTCTATGTAACTGAAAACCTGAAAATTAGAATGTGACATAATGGGCCATGAAAATAACAGCATTGAAGTCTGATGTTCGGAATGATGTACTTTAATTATGTCAAGCAGGATGGGGGCGGGGCAGGTGTGGAAAGTGTGTGTGTGAGCTATATCAACACTAAAAATGATTTAAGAAGAAAACAAGCCTTACCTGCTAGATTCTGAGGGATAAAACTTGCTGCCTGTGAAAATCTTAAAATTGAATAATGAGGTTTTGGCATCAGATGGCTGTCTGCTCTTGTTTTTTTACATGAGTATTGCTCTAATGATAATTTTTGCTGGAAATTGTAATCCATAGAAATAGTCTCAGGAAATTAGACTACTATTTTAAGGTTTTATATATATATATATATA
>NW_009709658.1:0-22608 GCF_000703405.1 Apaloderma vittatum
GAGACAGTCTTCACACCCTTCCTCCAACGCAAGTCCCCTCACAAGAAACAGTTTGTGGCAAACTGCCCCAATGTGAGTTTCTCCATGAGGTGGAGTCCTTCAAGGGGAAACTGTTCCAGCGTGAGCGCCCCGTGGCATCACAAAAGTCCCGCCAGCCAACCTGCTCCAGCATGGGCTTTTCTTTCTTCATGGACTAGAGGTTCTGGCAGGAGCCTGCTCCAGCGTGGGTTTCCCACAGGATCACAGCCCCCTTCAGGCATCCACCCGCTCTGGCGTGGGGTCCTCCATGGGCTGCAGGTGGGCATCTACACCCCATCACCCCCATGGGCTGCCGGGGGACAGCCTGCCCCAATATGGGCTTCACCGCGACCCGAGGGAATGTCTGCTCCGGTGCCTGGAGCACATCCACCCCCTCCTTTTCTTTACTCCTCTGTTGTTGTGTGGTGCAGTTCTTTTTTCCTATTTCACAGAGGCGTTCCTCTCCTATCATCACTGATGGGCTCAGCCTTGGCCAGCGCCATGTTTGTCTTTGGAGCCAGCTGGCATTGGCTCTATCAGACTTAGGGGAAACTTTTAGCAGTTTCTTGCAGAAGCCACCCCTACAGTGTGTGTCCTCCCCCCTTCTGAATTCTGGCCAGGCAACCCCACTACAGCCAGGTAGCTTTGACTTTCCCAGAGTCACTTCAGTTTCCCTGCTATCTCTAGCTCCAGTCTAGTATGCTTTGATTTTTTTGGTTTTGTTCTGGTTATTTCTTCAAATCCTACCTGGACATTCCAGGTGGAATTATTATCCTTAGTATGCTTTTTCTGGAGATGCAGGCTTGTAGGTAATCTGCCTATAGGTCACAGATACTATAGAGATTTGTCCAGTTTCGTTATATTAGAAGCAATAGAGTCTACATGCATATGAAAAACCAGAGCTGAGCTTAATATGCCAAGCATTAGCCTAACATCACTAGCGAGTTACATCTCAGCCAGCAAATACACACTACAAATGAATGATGTATTCAGAGGGTCAGCCTCCACACCCATTGAAAATTGCTGAAATGTACCCAGATGAACTTATGAATTTCTGAAGTCTTATTTCCAATGGCAGGTACTTTAAGGATTTTTCAATATTTTTTTGTATGTATGTATAGACATGTGTAAAATATGATACAAAATTCTATTTGTCTTGCTCTGCTTTTTCTCTTTTCTGATCCCTTTTCCACTTCTTTCCTTCTCCGTCATTGCTATAACTTATTTAACTTTCTTACCCTTTTGCTTCCTTTTTTTTACATTGTTTTCTCTTCCATTACCTGAGCCAGTATGAATATACAGATATATTAAGTGTAAATAACACCAATTATATGCTGCTAGACTCGTAGCCACAGACTTCTTTGGCATTTCAGCACTGAATATAAGTAATTTATATTGGTTACATAATACCCTAAACAGAAAACTATTAATTTAAGATTCTCTGCAAAAAAACAGTACCATATTGTTAGAATTCTGAAACTCTTCCTGGGTTTGTACAGCAATATGGTCAGACATCTGCACAGGCAAATGCTTCATAAACTCTAAAGTACTAAAAAGACATAATACCATGAGTCACACCAAGTCGGATAGATAAGAGGCCAGCCTTAAGAATATGAGGAAAACAAGACATACACAAAAATAGAATTTCAGGGTGGAAGTTACAGTCTGCATTTGAATCATTTATGTGGCAAATCTAATGACGTTAGAATTTTGTCCATATTCTACTTGGAAGTGGGCGTATTGATATACACGAAGACTAAATGAGTTTAAAAAGACGTTTTGAAAAAAGAACCAGACAAACCTTGATGTTGGAGAATAGGGAATTAGCCTAAATGAAACAACACTGAGATATTTTCTAGTCCACTTTCAAATTACTTTTGAAATGACACTTTTAGGAAACTGTTGGAATGCATTAGATAAATTTAACACTTTGTTTACTAGTCCAGGCACATTCTTTGACCACTAAACTCATTTGAAGTACATTGAAAGCTTTCAGTGAAAACTGTTACAAAAGTAGAATGTTATTTTATTTATTAAATAGGCTGGCTTAGCTGAATTTCTGAACTTTCCTGAGAGTTCATTTGTCTTAGATGTTTTGGTTTAGATTATAAGGTCAGCTCCAACAAGTATACAAGAAAGAAAAATCTCTCTGCAAGAAATAGCAGTGTTGAGGCTTTTATGACTAAGTGGAGCACTCCATTTCATTAGTAAAACAGAGGTTTGCTTAATTACAGTTTCTTTTTAATAGCCTCAGAAGAGTAGCAAACATTTTGTACCCTGTAAGTTTTCTAAACTGAAGATAATAGTAATTTTGAATTGCAGTTTCCTGGCTACTGGTTTTCTTTGCTTAACTCTTCATCTTCTTATTTCTATTCGCCAAAGTTCTTGCGTTCAGCTTTCTCTTTCCTCTGGAGTGATCCTTACTCTGAAATTTGATTTCCAAGAGCTGAATAAGAAAGGATGAAGTATGTGCGCTGTAAGAACAGTATTTGTCAGAGAGGCTGAGACACACTAAAGCATTCTTCACTGTGACAGAAGCATTTTTCAGTGCTGGGTGACGCAGCACAGAGACATCAACAGGAGTTCTGTTGGCAGCAAAATGAATTAAGAATAGTTTTGTAAAAACCTGTCTCCTAGTTGAATTCTCTCACGCTCTGTATAGTAAAAACTATCATTAAATGATGTCTGTCTCAGTTCCTCCGCCTTCCCATGGTTATTGTTTCATACTTTCTCTGTTTTCTAATGAGAATTGAGGTCACTGAGTTTTTCCTCTAACCAACCATGTATTTCACAAACCTTTTAAGAATATAATACTGTTAGAGTTTGTAATTCTTTGAAAAAACGGTGAAAATCAAATAGGACTATAGGTAAAATCTGTGTGAAAAATATGTGCAGAGCTCTGTTTTTTAGGAAACCAGGATAAAAAATGTTTCTTTTAGCATGTTACGATGCTAAAATTTGTGCCTTATAGAGGTCAGGCAACAGTACACTGCTGACAGCAAACTGTGGACTGAGCTCTAGGCAAAAGGAATGTAGTGAATAGGGGGAACAGCTTCAATAAAAGATCTTCGACTACATTCTTCTGCCTGCAGGCAGCTGTAACTGTTCTTCCTTTATTGACAAATTGTCTGATGCTTTCAGGATAATAAATGGATTTTGCTTTGAGGCTAGCGTCATACTGCTGAGGCCCTGTGCAGAGTCCAGCTGAGGGGCGGTTTTGGTTCTCTAATACCCCTCTCTATTTTATCAGGGCTTTTTTTTGGAATTACCTTTCTGAAAATAAAGGTATTTCACTACTATGTCAATAGCATTGGGGGCGGTGGGGTGGGAAATGAAAGCATTCAGCATGCAAGCAGCATTACACTGATAGAGCACAAAGAAAGGCTTCAATCCGCTCAGTTTTGTCTCCAGAGCTGCTCACCAGCTTTTAACACTTCAACCAGATTAACAATGAGCATCCTTGCTGAGTGCATGCATAGAAGCAGCTCCCTGACTAAACCCACTGGAGGCAGAAAAATGGCAGGAACCCTTTGCTCTAATTTCTCTTAGATCTCTTTGCAGTCGACGTAACCGCAGTTAAGGAGTGGCTTCTCATCCTTTTCAAATAAAACGGGAATCGTCTTCAACTTCTTAGGACCAGAAATAGGGTATCGATGATTTTAGATAGGAAGCTGAGAAAGTGCCTGGCAAATCTTCAGGGGGTGATCTGGGCTTCAAACCAGCACGCTGTCAGTGCTTCAGGAGCGCAGGCGAACAAACATAATAAGTATTTTGGACACGTCTGTAATAGGATGTTGGAGCTGTAGAAATCTAGTTAGAGGGCGGAGAAACTGATGGAAACAAAGTGCATGGTGGAGAACAGGCACGAAGGGAAAAAGCTGACAGAAAACATTTGTAAATTGTGCTGATGTTGAAGAAAAGAGGATAGGAAAGGAGCATAAACCAGGCCTGTTTTGTTTCCTGTGTCATTGTAATAAGCTCTCAGATCCTAGAACTGGCAAATAAAAGGGCTGACAGTGAGGTTTGTTGTGTGATGCTTGTCAGAATTGCTGTAACTGATTTGAATAATGCAGTTACTTCTTTTTTGTTGTTGTTGTTATTTGTGTATATGAATAACATTTTGAAGTGAAAACAGTAATTTCCATAGTATAATTTTTAATATCCCTGTGCTTCATTTGCTAATGAAAAAGTGAGTGATATGGTAGTAGGACCCACTCTGGGCTGTAAGAAGCAAAGAATTTATATTTTATTCTCTATGGAACTGTGAGTCATTAGCAAGTCGACAAAGCAACATAGGTGTTTAGAACCTACAAGTATAACTAATTTAAGTTCAATGGTTTAGAGAGGTACTGCTGAATGGATTGTTGTAATTACATTTTATAATGCATATCTATACATACACACACATCACAACTGAAGCAAACAAAAATCAGTAGTCATTAACAGCTGCACATTTTTATGTTCTCAAAACAGAAGCCATTTAAGTTCATGCTCTCTTTTTAGCCTTGTTTATGTAGGTAATTTTATTGTCTTTATGTAATTTTCATTGAGGGTGTTCATATTGTACAAAATAGTTTTTTAGATATTTGGGTATGTAGCTAGACTTTCCTATTTCAGTTCTTAGATGAGAAAACCTTCAGTATGTTTAGGTATTTTACACTGTTTCTGGCTGTATTTTTGAGTGATGTATAAAATATTATGACTTAGATTAAGTCTTGTGAGCTTTTGTTTTCCATTAATCTCCTCTGTGTTTCTGCTTTCTACAATTTTAAGAGATGTCTCCTGTTGTTAACACAATTATACTGCTTTGAATGTAGTGTTTGTTCAACAGAACATAGAAATGGTATTGTTTTTGAAAAAAAAATCCGGTGTATATTTTTGAAGAATGTCAGGATCATGCTAATTTCTGTTAACTTCAGCTTTATTTTTCAATATGCCACCAAAAATAACCAAGGACTCATACCTATTTTCAGCCTCTAGTTCCCATTAATGTAAATACTGAGCCAGCGTTGTTCATTATTGTTCTTACTTGGGAATTCCAGCATAAGGAAATTTATTGGGAATTCAGCTGGACCAAGTGCCTCATCTCATTAGTGGATCTGGCCTAAGAGTATAATTAGTAAAACTGATTGCCTAAAATGGTGAGTTTAAAATAAATAGATACAAATTTGAAGACCTCACCATACGCGTATAGCCTAGGAAGGAATATAAAAGGGGCAGCAATTTTTTGTAGTGTGCTTTATGTAGCAACTTCCCTTATGTTACTCAGATAGCTACAACTGACTCCAATTTTCAGGCCAGTATGCTAAGTGTATTAGTGTAACAGTTCAGAACACCCCTGAGCTGTGGATATGCTGGAACAAGCCTAATGGCTACAATAGAAAAGCAGGAGCAAATACTTACTTTTGGGACTTTACCAGTTCACATATACTGTTAATTTTTTTCCCAAGAAACAGCTGTAGATAATTTTAGCTTATATATGTAAGAACAATTTTTTTTGCAGTTCAGTTTCTCCCAAAATAATACAACTATTACTAAAACTCCAAACATGATTTCTGCTTTTTTATTCTTAAGAAGAATTTTCTAATGTTAATAGATTTGCATTTTCCTTTAAACACAAATTTATTGCTGTCACTTAAGCTTGTGGACTCCTTTCAACTGAATGTGCAGCCTTCATAATTCCTGCATGGGAAAACGGATTTAACTAGAGGTTTTGAAGAGAAGGATAGGGAAAAAAAAAAAAAAAGAACTAAACCCAAAAACTAGTGGTACCTAAAAGCCTAGAAAGAGTTTCTGAAATAGAAGACTAAGAGGATTCAGCCTGTACTGGACATGCCCTAGAGACTCATGACAGGAAGAGAGATAAGAGAACAAAAAGAGTACTTTGCATTTCTAGGGACGATAATAGACTTTTCTGTTTAAATGGGATATAAAAAATGTTGTAACACCTTTTTCTAGCTGGTCTTGAAACTAAAAATGTTGAAACTTTCAAATCCACTAGGTGTGCAGGCTTGACAGTTCTACAGAATTGCAATATAATGATAACAGAAAGACACAAGCTTTTCATAGACAGTTTTCATAGAACTACCATTTGTGTGTCATTTATATTTTGTATAAGTCAGAAGTAATCTTAGGTCAGGCATCACAATTTACGTATTTCCTGAGTATCTTCAAATTTAAGCTTATAGATTTGAATGAGAGGGTAGTCCAGAAGTCTTGCAAGAAAGTAGGAAATTATGTACATGTGTCTCTCCTCTGAAATATATGGATTTGCCAGCCTAAGCTTACTTAGTCTATGAGATTTACAAGATCACAGCTTGCTGTGGTTCGGTTACAGGCTGTGACTTTGCATCACAAGACACACAAAGAAATGTAGCAACAAATGCAAGTAGCACTGATGTATTACCACTCTTTCAGCTGGCAAGATAGAGCATAGACACATCTTTTGCAATTACAGTTGTGTAAAACACATACAGTCAGAGCAAATTCTGTGGGATTTAAATTAGGAAAATAATATTTCCTTCTCTAAGGGAATTGATATTCTGTAGCTGACCAGCCAAATAATAGTGATATAAGGTACATGGTTAGGAAGAGTTCAGGTTTCACTGCTTTCTCATTAACAATTAGAGGTGTTAATTCAATGGATAAAGGTCAAGAATTACTCATTGCTAGCACTGTGTCTCAGAAGCATAGCCAGGAAATGGTCATCAGCTCAAATCAGAGGTGTTAATATGCAATTAAAGGTCACAATAGCTTTTGTTGAGTGAAATGAGCTGTGGCCCAAATGAACTTTTTTCTGAACGGATGGCTGCTCAGTTGAGCTGAATATGCCTTCACAGGAACATCCCAGTTAATCCTTTGGTTTTTAGAGGAGCCAAAGACTGTGGTGAGGCACAGCTTTCATACAAGATCGGGATAAAGTGCTTCTCCATTGCCTGGATGAAAACGAATTTTACACAGGAAAAAGTGAGTAAATTTACTTTCATGGTGCTTAATGCTGAGCAGTTGAAAGAAGGGGAACTTTATACAGATCAGAATTAAAGGAAGTAAGCATGCTTACCTTAAGCTGTAGTTTATAGGTCTATTTCCAGAGATGTTCTGTAAATTATTTTGCTGTTATTTCAGACCCTCTATTTTACCTAACCAATACCACAGCTGTTGAAGCTATGCAGAAACACCTTGTTAGTTGTTCCATATACTGTGCCTAGGCAGAAATATATGCGTTTGGGGTTGTCTTTAAGCTGCTTACATTCTTTTAGATAGCTTCTTCAAAATTTTTGGTGCCTCTTTTCTAAGTTTCTGCATCAAATTTTAAGCCTCTTCGCATGGTGTTTTCTGCAAATTCAAGCAAAAGGATTTTACTATTCTGTTGATCAAGCCATTGGGTGATGCTACAATTCGTGTCACTATTGAACATTTTCTGTAAAAACGTTAGGCAGAATGAAAGCCAGTGTGTCTCTATACAAAACTTGATTCCATAAGATTTTCCAGCTTAAAAATGAAACCGATAACTACCAACTAATTTTGAAGTGTTATTGAGTAAATTCGCCCAGACTAGTCTAGATTGCATGTCCCTAAATACATAGATAGATCTTCACAACAGAGATTACAACAAATTGAGTAGAACAACAGGGAGGAAAGCCCTTGGGAATCTCAATGACTAAGCATGGCTTAGTAAATAGCTCATTGAGCTGCAACAATCTGCTATCTGTATAGGCTGTGAGCCTTTTTACATTGAATTTAGTGAAGATCTACTATGATTTCTTTATTTTTAATACTGCTAGATTCAGGCATACTTAACATTGCTTTTATCTTGTTGTCAAGCATGGTTTAAAACCATCTGTAAGTTCACTCGCTCTAAAGGGCACCTGCATGACTGAAATGTTTGTGTTGCAGTTGCTCATAAATGATGCATTTGACTTGCATGAGTGTAGTGAAAACAGTATTTTTACTTCTCAGTATTTAGGTGTACTAATGTCACAATCTCTGCATGGAAAAAGTATGCTTGCATCAGCAATGTTGCTTTGATACCGAGAACAACCTTAGGGGCAGAACTCACTTGCATTTTTCATCCTCAAAATACTCTTCCTTCCATGTTGTACTTCTGCATCTAAAAACGTCATTAATTATTACATGTTGCTTCATACTTAACAAATCAGACAAAAGTGCTAATGGTTGCTGTTGAACTTTCCATGATCTGAGGGTCGTTACCTCCCAGCAGAATAGTCAGCTTATTCTGGCTATCTGCTCCTTTCCACCAGCATCCCTCAACACTCACTAGATGGCTGTGTATCCTTATTTATGTTTACTTGTGAAGTTTAGGAGAGCAGTAGGAAACCTTTCACCATTTGAGGATTTTTTTGAGTAGTGTGCATGCCAGTATAGAGCTTGTTGACCTCGCCATCTAGGTTATCTTGCTTTAGCCTTGGCTAACGTGTCTTCTGAGTTAACCTACATTTTCCACTATGAAAATATGTCAATCTCTCTGTGACGAGTTTTATGGTGCTTGCTCTACCAACCTCAAATATTCTCCATCAAACAGAATTGAGTACAGTGGTTTCTCAGCAAGAGTATTCTTTGCCTATTCATTGTTTGGCAGAGAAAAATAGCTAATTATAGCTCTTTTTTTTTTTTTCTCTAATATCTCTACTGTAGTGGTTTGATCAACACAGTCTTGAGAAGGAACTGAAATAAAGTCTTCAAAGAAACTGAAATAAAGTCTTCAAAGAAACACAAAGCCTCTTGAAAGCAGACTGGCCATATGAGTTTGTAAGTCACATACCAAGAGGGTCCTTAGGTCTGGATTTTGCTCTCAGTGAGTTAGTGCAACCTAATGCAATTTGGAACCATGCTTGTTAAATGAGCAGCTATAGTAGCTGAAGACTTGTCCGAAGATAAATGTATAAATAAATGAAGACCAAAGATAAATGTATTTCATTATTGACAGTGCTGACTACCTAAACAGAAAATGCAAGATATTCAAAATAGAAAATTGCTTCAAGTAATTAACAGGTAAAACAAGACATTTCAGTTTCCTTCTGAATTTTTATTTTAGCTAGTGAAATATGCTAGTTCTTACTGTATATATCTTTTTCTTTTTTCTTCCTCTCCTCTTGTAAGCTCTTCCATGAAGATGTATATTTTAGCAACGTATTCCATCTCTGAATTTGGGTAGAGGAGAAGGAACATTTCTCATTTTTGTTTCTTTTAACCATCTACTCCTGTTTTATGCAACGGCAAAAGATAGCTTTCAATCTTCTTTGCACAATTTTATTTTATTTATCTTCTGTTATGCATCATCTTTCTAAGATAAGCAGTCCAAATATATTTAGCCCTTTTCTGCTTCTACTTAACTGTAGTCTAGATGAAATAATATTTTACGATGGCATTTGAGGAAAGTTAAGTCATACAAACATGTTATACAGGGGAACTGAGTATTATAGTATTGATTAACATTGCACTGATCTCAGTTTTATGTCATAATTCTTACTTTACATTTGAATATCTGGCTCGTTTTCATCCTCACAGTGGGATATTAAGTTGTGTTTTTGGTCTGAATATCTCTGTCACTCACAGTTGTGTAGTTGTTTCAGGTGTTTAGCCTCAGTCCAGCATGCTTGACTTTGAATATACTACCCCAAATGCTATTTGCCATCATTCTGTTCAATTACCTGAGTAGGCTGAGACTCTCTACATATCCTTGACTTTTTTTTTTTAATCAGTTCTTTTATTTTTCTCTTGGCTTGATTAAGTAATTGTAAAGTGATTAGATGAATTTCCAAATGTTCATTTTTTTTTTTCTGCAGAAACACAGTTCATTTTAATAGAAAGCTGGTGTGGGATTAGCAGATGACAAAAAATCTTGAAAATACTCGCATTTCCTCTTGTGCAGGTACCTCAAAAATATAGAATATATTCTATTTCAGTAAATGGTCTAGGGTGGGGAGGAAAAATAAGTTTTGAGATAATTGTAGCTTGATAAATCTAATCCAAAAGTAACTGTTCAGGAAAATTATTCATTTTCCTTATTATTTCTTACCTGGAAAGGTTTACTTGCAGAATTATGGAGGGTCACAGGCATGAAAGCCACACTTTTACACAAAACTGAGAGGTCTGCGTTTCCATAGTGTAAACCAAAAGCTGCACAACTATAGGTATTAAGAAAGGATGCAGATGTTGAGATGAGAAAGTATCATTAAACAGGACCCCGTTATTCCTCAGTGGGAAGGCTTTCCTAGTAGAGAGGTTTATTTTAGAGTTCAACTTCCAGCTAAGGTTTGTTCACTTTGCCTATGTCCACCTTCTGTTCCTTTATTTTAAATCTTAGCATTTCAAAATAAAAAGTCTGAAGTGGAAGTTACACATCACCTTATGCATAAGATTATAGCAGTTACGAATTGAATTGGGGAGTATTTGACAACAAATTATTCGATCAGTATTGCCCTTGGTATCTGGGTCTTCCTTTTTCCGCTGCTCTCACAGGAATACCTTTTTGCTTTTGTTCTGTAACAACTCTGCTTTACTCTGAGTGAGAAACTGTATTTTTTGCACCTTATCTTGCTTCTTGGGTGACTGAGGTGTGGGGGTTTTTTTTTGCAGCAGCAGATGTTGAACAAAATAAAACACTAAACCAGATATCTGCAACAAAAGCATCCACTCTGCAGGTTTGCAATAAATGACTTGCCTCACTGAAAGCTGTAAAAATAGAACTTTAGTTGTTCATAGCAAACTACTCTGCAGATTTGTAATATTATCAAAATTTAAGCTGTAAACTGCACACTCTTGGAAAATGTTTTAGAATCAATAATTTGGCTTTTCTTCATGATTGCAATGTATAAAAGGATGTGGTGACATGTTTATCTTGATAAATCATCAAAGAATATTTGAAACTTCTTATTAATTAGAAGAATACTAATATCTCAGCGCTTCTGATGATATATTAATATAAGAATATAGGATATACCTCGATGACTTGAAGCCCAGATTTCTGTCTCTGATTGCAGTGGGTTGGATTATATGTGAAGAGTATCCAAGAGGAGATGGTGCATTTATATTCTGTTTCCCCAACTTCCATATTGTCAGAAATATTTTGTCCATGCTACTAGTAGGGTAAAAGTGGATGAAGGAAGGAGAGAGAAATCACAACCTAAATTTCTTCTCACGTGCATGTAAACAAAACCAGCACTGTGAATGGAAGCCTTAAAATGAAAAAAAAACCCACACCAACATAAAATTTAAATATGTGGTTCGAGTTTATTAAAATAAATACAGTTCTACAGAAGTAGTAAAGAAAACAGCTCCTGAGGTATCTGAAGTCATAGATCATCAGAACATAAATGAGATAGAACTTAAGTTTAGTTCCGTTTCTGTGTGTATTGCTGGAAATGAAGCTGTTGTGTGATACGCTAGAGCCTAATTGAAAGGATGGAATGATAAGTTAGAATCAATGTTTACAGCAGGGAAAGCAGTCGTTGGTGTGTTTCGTACATGTATTAAAAAAAAAAAACAGTAGGGAAATATTTTCTAGAGAACACTGCATGTAAGTTTTCCATAGGAAATATCTGTGCTTGACTGCCAACTCGAATGGTGGCAGATCAGGCTGTAAAAAAAAAAAAGGATCCTGGCTTTCAGTCCTTTGTGCAGAAGACGGTGTTTCAGGAAGATGTCTTGTCTTATGCTGCCTGTCAGTCATGTCTCTTTCCAGGTTCTGAAGGTCCCTCCACACAGCATGTTTTGTCAGCATGAGTGGCTGTCAAGATGATCTTTACAGTCCGAGATACCTGCCCTGAACTCTCATGTTGCCTTAAATGCAGAGTTCGTGGGAGTGCATTCACCCATCCGTGAAGGGAGGCAACCAAGCTGAGAGATCCATCAAGGTTAAAGAACTGGTGCTGGACTCTGAAGCAGTCTGTCTTTGTGTGCTTGAGTTTTAGTTACTCAGATCTTTCATTTGATCTAGAAATGGTAGAGATTGGGAACGCTAAAGACACTATAGAGCACAAAAATCTATCTGAAAGTACTGGAGTGCAAGGAATCAAAATGTCAGTGATGTTGGTTTAGAACAAATTATTTCAGATATGGGCACTGAATTAAGTTCAAACACTGGAAGGAGTCTGCTAATCCTGTTACTAAGCAGCAACATATGTAATGGAAATACTTATGTGGATACATAAGAGCGTTTAGTCATTTTAAGAGACCTGGAATAGTCTGCTTTAAACCTATCGTTGCTAGAAGCACCTGGGGATTTCCTGGTGTAAAAGTCCCATGGTCTCACCTCCTTCCCTATAAGTTTTTCTCTTTACTATTCATATTCCATGTTATTTTAACTCTAGTTTAACATCTGACTAGCAAATTCCTTATTGCCATCTACAAAAACAAATACATAGGAGAGATGTTCCATTTGAGTACAAGTTAGGTGGTTAATGTCAGAGATTTCTGGAAAGTAACTTAAGGTTTTGAAGTCACCTGTGTATCTTTAGTGCTTTACTTGAGAAAGAAGTAATTATTTTTTTTGGGGGGGGTTTGAAATATTTAAAAATAAATTAAAAACTACATGTAGGTCAGCCATATTTATCATACAGTGTTGCGATCAGAAATTCACTGAAAGGAACAGTCTGAAACAGGTTATGCACCTAAAAAAAATAGTTGTGCGCTAGCGGTGGAGTTTAAAGAAGCTGTATTCACCCCATAAGTATTGCTTGTTACAGTGTGGTATCTGGAGCAACTGCTGAGAGACACTGTTCAGCACCTTCATCAACAATATCCATAGAGGCTGCCATATATAAACTATTTTGCCATTGGTTAATAAGACATTTCCCTAAAATAAATTAATTCCAGCTGTTCTATATATGCCCTGACTGTTGAAAAAAGCCATGTTACAGTAAGCATTTTTTTTTGTTTTCATGGAAATGTTTTGCAGTGAGCAAGAAGACAAGAGTAATTTCACTTCTTAAAAATAACAACATGGCCTTTGATAGCTATTATAAACCCCAAGCAGACAGCTTCTCTTCAAGTACACTGCCCACAGTCTAGCACAGTGGGTTTATAATTGCGGTGCAATATCATAAACAAAAAAAGTCTCAGCTTCCAATATTGGATGACTATAACTTCACAGGCGTTCTTACAGATTAGTGATGTTCAATGATACCTTATCAGATCAGTGGGGAATTTGTGATAGAATAGAATTGACTTCTACTGTGATTTGCTCATTTCTTTTCCTCTGCCATTTTGTTCTTCCCTCGGAGATTCCTTAAGCTGATCAAAACAGTTTGAGGTATTTAAGACCTGACATTTGCAATAATATCAGTCCTTTGTATGAAGTTTTATAATTAATATTTCCTAAAAATTAGAGTGATGAATTTAAGGCTTATTAACTTGATAAAAGGCCATGATCAAAAAGCTCTATGTTCTCTGTCAGTTCCTTAATTATAGAGATTATGAGTATCTAGGAGCCAGATACATCCTCTAGCCCGATCCATTATTCCATATTTTAGAAATCTGTTGTTTAAGTTCATATATGTCACTGAACAAATTTGACCACTTTTTTAGTTGCATATACAGTCACTTATATAAAAAAAAAATATGCTCATTCACACATGTCAGCTTACAAACCTGTGAATTTAAACAAAGTTGAATCAACAGCACAAAAGAAGCCTGGACATATATTATCATCTCACATTTATTAATTGCAAAACTATACCAAGTTGGTGATCCTCAAAGGGATTTTTTTCATAAATTAAAATTTCAGTGATTTAGAGTCAGAGTTCATAAACCTAGGTTAAGTATTTTTAATTTATGCCAAAAGATAATTAACAATATCCCAGAATAAGACCACTAGGAGACTGCTTCATGAATTAACCAAGAATAGGAGTGCTATTCAATCATACTTGATTCTATTTTGCAACTTGAACATGGTCTTCACTTACAGTAATGATAGCCAAACCAATCATATGGAGAGAAAGAACTAAAACAACTCCTGCGATGAAAACTTGGGTATTTGTGGTGTTAGTACAATGAAAAATGCCACATGTGTTTCTAAGCTAATAGATTTTGTTGCTTTTAATGCCTTGGTTAACAAACCTGGAGTTTAGGTTAAATTGTTTAATAAAGAGGGATTTTTTTCTGCATTGGTCTCACTAGAAGGCTCGCTGCCTGCTATTTCTGGGTCTCTTTTTAAATTAAATTTTCCTCTGTGTTCACTAATGTGATTTACTCGGAACAAATCCACTTATATGTGCTTGTTACACAGAAAAGTACGCAGTTTCAGTGAGGAAGACATGATAAAGATTTAAATATTAGGGTACCAGTGAAAATTCAGGGAGCTTACAGTTTCAGTTTTCTGGTATTTCTTAAGCTTTCTTTTATTTTCATAATTGTTCCGATTGCTTTGGAGAAAAATTGTTTCAACTATCACCATGGTGTTTAAAATAAGCTCATTTAACATTTAAAGTGGTTGGTCAAAGAATGATTTTGGGTCAGTACTGAACTTCTGTCTTGTGTTGCCCTGTAAAGGAACAACGTCTTATACAGGGCTATCAGGATGAAGAATTTGGTGAGTGATTAATCGGAGCAGCTGGTGGATGTTTGTCTCTCTGTTGGCCTTCTGCATGAGTAATCCATCAAAGCAGGTATCAGTTATTAAGAACAACATCAAAAATAGCTTCTAAAGTATTCCAGTATTTATAACACTATTAACAATACTTTGCAACTTAAGCATTTAGAAACCTGATAAATAATAGTGGTTTTCCTTTAAGTTTACTTTGTAAAGAAATAAAATGTTTTTTCCTGGTTTTGATATTTTTAATGTAACATAGACTAGTACTTTCTCCCAATCTACATGATTAAATGAGCAAGACTGTCTTTCTACTTAAAGTATATAAGCAATATGGTATAAATGTGCCTGACTCTGTGCGGAGTACCAACTCACAGGACAAAGGACTCTCTCATCTGTTGCTCATCCTTTATAATATGGTTCTGGTCAAACTTTTCAAAGCCTATAATATAATCATTTAGAGATGGTTATAAAACGCCTGAGGCAGTCAGGCCACCCATTAACTGCTGCTGATAGCAAAGAGCCCAAGTCTTGTTTATCACGTAGTACAATAATTGCATTGCAAAATAAAAGATAGTCTTTCTGCTCAGTATATTTTTAAAATAAAATGTTGCAACCTAAGCACTGCAACTCAAGTCCTTCTGTGTATCTTTATTTAGGGACTTTGGGAGAGAGAGGCAGTGGTTTGGCCATCTGAGAGTAGCTATTTATGAACCTCATTCCTTTGTGAAACTACTCATATTCTAAGCTTCAAAACCTTTCTTTGGTTAAGAAATCTTTGGTTATGGGTGTTTGATTAATTACGGATAGTAACTTTTTCTTTTTTTTTTTCCCCTAAACCTACTACTTGATCATTTGATTGGATGTTACCTATTGTTTGTGGCATATATGAATCTGTATCTATGTATAATAGGATTCATTAGATTTGTTTTAAGAGAGTCGGGCTAAACAATGTGTCTAGTTTGAAATAACTGTAGATTATTAGGGGGCCGGTTAGCTCAGTGGTTTGAGTGCGATGCTGACAAGAACCAACACCAAGATCGCGAGTTCGATTCCCGCTCGGTCCCCATGTGTTACCTGGTCTAGTCGAGAGGTGGCGTTCCTGCCCAAAACAGGGAGGTTGGACTAGATGATCTCTAAGGTCCCCTCCAGCCTAAGCCATTCTATGATTATGGTAGACATAGAAAATGTAGACATAATAATAATAATAATAATAGACAGGCACCTTTGGAGGGTGAGTGATCTCCGTTACCAAAGATGTTGAAATAACAGAATAAATCACTTTGGCAGGCTGCTTGCTGTAGGGATGACTAGCTACTACAGACCTAATGTGCCTAATATTAAGTGATAGGAAACCTAGCTTACTTCTAAAAGTTACACAACTTCTGTATTTTTCCTTGTTCAACTATAGCTTTTTATTTCAAGTATTTGTGGTTACAAATATGCGGCATATTCAAGACAAGGGAATCTGTTGGGTTTATGTGCTGGTACAATGATATTTCCTCTTTCTTTAGAAAATGCAGACATATATTGGATTAATTCCCACTCGATATTTTGAACAGATATGAAAAAAGAAGTGATCTGTTCAGGATTCGAGCTATTATCAGTACCTGTGTTAATATCAGAAAACATTTTTTTAAAAAAATCGTGCGGTTCGAACAAAACATTTGAAATCAACACCAAAGTTTATCACCTGAGAATTAGTCTGAAAATTATTTCTGTTATCAGTACGGAATATCACAATTAGCACTAATTCGTTGCCTTGTCAGATTTCCTATGGTACAAAGATTAGATGAGTAAGAGGTGAACTGCAACCTTCGCCTACTTTTAGGGACAGAGTTCCCACACAAAAACTGGGGAATAAACACTTTGTGTCTCGGGAAATTCATACGATTACATGCCATGCAGCAATGACCAAGGGAAAACATGAAAAGTTTCAGGAAGGTGACAAGTTGTAGGTTATAATGTTGTGAAAAACGATCATGAAACTGAGGAGTTTTAGTGAACATACAGTGCTTCCTAGCAAAATATACTGAGAATATATTGCCTCTTTTGGGGTGAATGTTTTCTGTTCCTTTTCCTGTATACATCGGTGTATAACACTTTATACTGTAAGCAACCCAGTGTCTTTTCTTAAATAAGGATTATGGCTGCAGAGTGACAGAATTAGACCTAGAAGGGCTCTCTGTTATGCTAACAAATAACTAAGATTTTAAAATTTAAATTTGTAGTAAAAGATTTTGCAGTCAAACTTTTTTTGTTTCTTATTATTCCGGTTTTGGTTTTATGGGTTTGTTGTTTTTGGTTTTTTGTTCTGTTTCCATTTTGGTTTTTTAACAAGGCTGCTTACAGGTAGAATTAATACAGTCACATCTGAATTAAGGAATAGTGCAAAAAAAATAAACAAACTAATGAGACTTGAAAAGGGAATAATTGTAAAATATACTCAGGAATAAACACTGATGTTTTCTCCAGATAAATTGCTGTACTGATTGTCATGAAGTATATTGATGTCACTGTCACTATGACAACATTGTGACAAGAACTAGTCACTCTAGGCTACCTTGTAAAAGGATCTGTCATCTATATTTTTTTTTTGGATAAAAAGTAATAGAAATGAGAACCTCTGCCCTAGCACAAGGTTTCATTTCAGATTAGATGATTTGATATAGACATCAGATCAAGATATTCTTGAGCAAGTGGCAAGCTAGCTTTTCAAGGCAGGTAAGAGCAACATATTATTCAAATACAATATGCTTTTACTTTTCAACTAGCAAAAACTTGTGTTTCTCTGACCCATGAGTATTTGTATGCAGAAAAGTCATGTTTTGATATATTTCTCAAAGGTATGGCAGGATTTTATATCTAAGAAACAATTGGAAGTGGAATGTGTGTGATTTAACTTATAAGAGGATGGGTTTCTGTTTCTTTTCTGCATGTGATTTATTTTGTTCAGCCCTTTAAATTAAAAAAAATCTTGCCACCTCTATGTATTTCTCATTCTATGTTATTTCAGTTAAGCTACAGATTCTGTGATATATTGCACTATTTTCTCTTTTTTTTTCTTGACCGTATTTTGCCATCCATAGACCTAGAATATTTTCTCCTTATGTATCTATCTGATTTCTACAGTGTCATAGGTTTTAATGTATGTAGTTTTCCACATCAGAGTTACTACACTGGTGTCAGCAAAATAGCTTGTGAAAACTGTTGTCTCTATATCAGCATGGATACACACCTAGATAAAATTTTCCCAGAGGTATTTACATTCCTAATAAATCTTAACTAGATCTAAAACTTCTATGGGGAATGCTTTGCATGTTTGCCTTGGTTTCTTTTAACTGTGTAAGCCTAAGTGAACAGATTTCTTAAGCTCTGACTCTCTTGATCTTGATTTTAGTCAAAATAAATTTAACTCGTGTTGATTTTTTAACATGTCCAAGCATTTATTATTGAGTGACAATTACTTAAAAAGAGAATTTTAGTCCTGTATCAAATACGGGATTTAAACATTAAAAAGCACAATGATGACTTTTAAGTTTCGTTTTTGCCTTAATGTATTTTTCTGTTCTTCAATTATTCACCAACTGAGACCAATTTAATGGGAACACCAGATAATCTAAAAAGTTATAATTTAGTTAATATTCTTTGTTGAGATATATTAAAAAAAACAGTGTTGAGGTAGGATTTCTGCATATAGAGTATGAGGACAGCCATAAGTATTCAGGAGTTAAAAAGAAATCCCATATGAGGGGCAAAACCGTGAGGGTAACTGCAGTAGTCATTTCATGAACAGTGCTCAATACATAGAGATTAAAACCAAATAAAAACCAGAGCAAGTTCTTCCTGCTCTAAATACAGAGTTGAGAACTTCCTGTTATGCTGTGGATCCCAATGTGTATTATCTTTAAAAATCCACCAAAACCAAATAAACAAACAAGAACTTCCCTCCTCCACTCCCATAAAAAATGGAATAGATTATCTACTGTTAAAATAAGTGTCCTGAGTGGGTTAGTTTCTTTCCTACAAGATATTCAAGTGAATTTTTCTCCATCGTAATGTGTTAGATTGCTTATCTCAAAAGTATTTTAAGCTTGAATTAAACTTCTCTTGCATATGCATGTTGAAGAACTTTACATTTTCATACTGGAATTTTGATTAACAGACCAAAATGAAGACACGTGAATACACAACCTTTGTATAAAGGGAGCAAGTCGCAACAATCAAGGAGGATCATAGAATCATAGAATGGCCTAGGCTGGAAGGGACCTTAGAGATCGTTTAATCCAACCTCCCTGTTGTGGGCAGGGACGCCTCTCAACTAGATCAGGCAACACACGGGGACCAAGCGGGAATCAAACCCGTGACCTTGGTGTTACCAGCACCACACTCTAACTGACTGAGTCCTTTGGCCCTCTTCTGCACTGTAGGTGTGAGATCCTTCTAAGGATGCTTTGTATTCATCTAAAGTGAGAGATAAGAAAACTATTCTTTCTCCTCTTTCTAAATACACTCAATGCGAGGTTTAGTGAAAAGGCCTGGCTCTGGTGCGCTAAGAGCACAAAAGGGGCTGTTGCTCTGTGAATGGATCCCAGGTAGGGGTAGGATCCCAAGGTAGGAGGACACCATGGCGTTGGTCTGCGGGAGGTGGCTTTTCCTGTAAAGGAACCTGGGGAAGCTGTGCTGCAGCTGGCAGAGCCTGGGAGGTAGAGCAGCACAGGCAGAGAGGCTGCTCCCTCTGGTAGCAAAAGTTGCCTTTTTCTCTCTGCTTCCTTGCTGGCTTTGAAAAAGTGCAAGTGCTCCTCTAGGCTCTGTCCTAACTCCAGCTTTTTTCTTTCCAGCTCTGTTTAAGTCCCAGCCTTGCACCCTTTGGACAGGAATACTTAGTTTTGACCACTGGGTTGAGGAACCTGGAGCTGGTTCTATCAGTCTGTAATTTTACTTCTGACAGAGTTAGTTTAACTCTGACCTTGCTTTATGGTATAAAATTTGACAAATCATGTCTGGTTTCTACAGACAGACAGTGGGATTTAAATGCTTTTTCAACAATTGCTTAGTTATTGGACCACTAAAAAGATAATTTTCTCATGATCAATAAATATTAGTAAATATTCCTACGTGCAAGTAAAAATTCTGATTTTTGAAGTGTTTAAGAGAAATAGTAACATTAGTGAAATGACTATACTGTAAAAATGTGCCATCATATTCTATGCAAGTTTTGTATTCCAGTAAGATACACAAATATAGAACAAAGTTTATAATAATATAATAGTTTTGACACTAGAACTAAGTTTTCTTAGAAATCATAAAGATTTGCAAAAAAGGATCGATAAGAAAAGTAAAAACACCCCACCATTTTCAAGCCCAGGTTTAACTAATTAAACCTATCAATATATAGTGGTATAAGCAATAATCTGTTTTGGAAAATGTAAAAATAACTTGCAGCCAGCACTCACTCTGATATATTTTATGGTTCTGTTGCATGTTCTATTACTGAAAAATATTTCTTCAGTAAAACAACAAGGATTCATAATCAGACCAAATAATATTAGCTGTTGTGGTACTTTTAGTGTGTAGCACATGTATGTGAAGCTAAATCTCTCACTTGTGTTTCAAATTAAGCTGACTTTGCACGGTTTAGAATAAAGTCTTTCTCCGTTTCCCCAGTTCTTCCAGGGATTCTGTTCTGTTGTGTTCTCAATAGGTAAACCCACCGTCATAATTTTTATTTATTTATTTTTTATTTTAAGTTATAAATGGAGATCTGAGGGGTGTTTATTGGTTCTAGATAGAAATCTTAGAAAGCTTTTGAAATATTCACATTTTAATCCCAGTGAAATTTTGTAAATTTTGTCAAATTTTGAAAAGTTACTTTGATTCTAATGTGGCAATATCTAGTTGTAATAATATGTCTAGTTGTAATAATATGTCTGTCTTCAGGAAGACAAATTTGAGGCCACATCAGATAAATAAGCACAAAAGTTTGGAAAGTTTTGATCATGAAAACTTGGAGTTTAACACTCTCCTATGAAGAAAGATTTTTATTTAAAGAGGGTGGTAATCAAATGCTTCTTGCATTGAGATAAAAGGGTCTATTTTGCTACCAAAAAAAGGTATTGGGAAGGCTTCTTATGTCTTAGGACAAAAGAAATGGAAAGGTAGAATCTCTTATTGGATGTTTTGCTCGACAACAAGCTGTTATGGGAGTCAGAGTCTTAAAAAGATTTAAAACAAACATAGGTTTAGATTACATATTTTCTAAATCATGTTAAGAGGTGTAAATCTGCAAGACAGAGTAATTCCAAAATAGTTAAGTAACCATGGTGCCTTTTTCATAAGCATTTCTACCTCCTGAGTATGTTCTAAATGGTAGTTTGTGTTCCTCTCCGAACAGATGATTTACTGCTTTTAATCACATAAGTGAATACACATGAGGAAATTAATTCTGATTCTATTCTTTCTTTGACTCTTCAGAATTACCCAACCCCTATATATATGCAAAGCCAATAAACATCAAAATTTTAAACAAGGGCATCATACAGATTCTGTAACTACAACTGCAAATTGTGATACACAGGTAATAAAGAAATTGCTTATCTGTAGATATGCATCATGCATAATAAAAATTTTAAAAATTAAGAACCACAATACATAAATTACAAAATAAAAACATTGATTTCAAAATCATGAAGATGTAATAAGAATGGCAATTTATTTTAGTGATTTTCCTGCTTTTACAGTTGTGCTTCCATACAGCCAGCCATATTATTTATACGAATGGGAACTGATTCTGTGGGCCTTCTCTTTCTATGGGTGGTTAATAACTGACTAATTTTTTTTTGTCACACAGAAGTAATTACTTCACTTGTAAAACACTAAAAGGGAAGAAGGTTGGAATAATTTAAGTATTTTATATTTTCATGTCCTATATCTTGCTGATTATCATTAAAGTTGTCCACAGGATATGTGAAATACGTGTATATGTATTTTTCCTTTGGCTATTTTTATACTTTTTGATGCCTAGGGATTATTTAGAATAACGGTTTTATTTAGAGTTTAATTTTCTACAGTGACAACTTCAAATTTCAATTCATCACATCTTGACATTAGCTCAGATCAACCCTCCCATAATAATCCACAAAGGGGAAAATGGAAGTTCCCTTTCAGATTGCTTTTAATACTCTTCCATGGTTGTCTCTTTAAAAAGAAATAGAAAGGTGATCCTCAGTTTTAATTTCCCACTCAACTCTTGAGCAGTTTCTTTTAACATGTTGGATATTTCATGGAAATCTGCACTTTTTCAGAGAAGTAGTTGAGAAAGAAATGTGACCCCATTTCTTTTATAGATGGCAGATTTTCTTCCAATGACTAAAAAAGAATGTTTGTTGGGGTTTTTTTCCTTTGTTTTAGTTCATTCTTATTCTTTGATCTGACATCTCCCCTGTGAGGAGATGGAGACAAGTAAGACTGAGAATTTTTATTACGAATGCTGTATTTTAGTGAAATGTTCAGAATGGGTAATGGAAAAACTGCAAGATTACAAATAATGGATGAATTTTATGTTCTGGTTACCGACAAAGGCCTTTGACACAAATGCCTTATGCTTTGTGTGTTGTAGGAATACTGAGTCTGCTGCTGCATGCTGGAAGTACGTACAGTTGGGATCAAATTAAAGAATGAACTTTGCACTTAATCAGAATGTGGATACGTAATATTCTTAAACATTTTTTCCTCATAAGGGAAGAATAATTATTCCAGGTGTTGATGCATTAGTAATTACTGGAAAGTCTGAGAACAAATGGGTGTTAGTACACTGGTGAACTGCTGCTTCTCTGCTTTGTACAGTCTCTTATCACTTTAGTTGCAAAGCCTGCGAAGCATTGTCATTGCAAGAGTTAGTTAAGGTTGGAGATAACGTTGAACACTTTCATACTTGTTCCTCAACCCTTTGGTGTGGTAATGGCTGCCCATGTACAGCCTCATCCAGAATGTGGCTCTTTTAAGGATTTGTCTTGCCAGCCTTGCCTGTGAAGGGTAGG
>NW_009709658.1:22663-60632 GCF_000703405.1 Apaloderma vittatum
TTTCCCTTTCTCCAGAGAGAAGAGGTTACATCAGTCAAACTGGCAGTGGCTATAAAGGCATTTGTAAATAAAAAAGCAGAAAGCAAATAAGCTCTTCTATTGCTTGAATAATCTTCTCATTTCTCTTGTCTTAGTGCATATAGGAAGCAGTATTTTTCCATATGGTTGTTTGGGCCTCCTCCAGATCTAAAAAATAATGATTGATGTAATACTATATTCCCAGTGATGAATCAGTGCAAAACATGCCACAGATATACTCTTACATATGACAGAGATCAGAACTGGTTAAAGAGTGTTTCTTTAACTCACTCCTGCCAGTACTCTCCTCTTCATGCTATTGGCTTATTAGAAATATGGATTTATAAAGACTGTATCTCTCAAATCCAGCATATGTCCCAGGTTAAAGAGAAAGGACCCAAATACAACTTTTAAACTGTAGCGGTAAGAAACATATTTTGAAGTAGATTGTTTTGTAAATTTCTGATAAATTAAAATTTATATGGTATGTTCATTGCACATTTAAAGCATTGTGTCAGCACTAATTAATTTTCACCTCTGGCGTGTAGCTAAATGTAACCTGATATAAAGAAGAATTTTGAGGGGCCAACACTTAAATATCACAAATTCTAAATGCCACTCTAACGATGGCAATGTTTAACTAGATAAAAAACAACCCCAGGTGGAATATTGTTATCTTCAACATGGTAACATGAATATCAATATAAACTTTGTACATATATATGTAATCATTTCCTTGAGGATAATGACTACTGAAGGAATATTCCAGATCTGTGATAATTTTAGGGAGTAATAAATAGCTCAATCATTTTATAAGGCTGTTGGTTTTTATTAAAGAAATCTTTACTTGTCTATAGAAATTATGGTGATGAAGGAGTGTTGGAGGAATCTCTGAAATATAAATAATTACAAAGATAAATATGGACTATAAAATTCATGACAACATAAAACCTTCAATTTGATTAATTGTGATTGTAGAGCATACACAGAAAAATTACAATATCTTGATATAATATATGGGCTTTTCAATAAATGTAGGATCTTAAGGATAATGATAAAACCACCGTGTTGACAAAATATCAACCATTTCCAAAGAAAAGTAACATCAATCTGATTGACTTATATAAGTTTACATTTTAAAGATGGGTAAATTTTGTGGGGTTTTTTGTTTCATCAAATTAGCAAAAGGAAGCGCATGCTTGCTTTGCATTATCTTTATTTAGAAGTTTATATTGATCAAATAACATGAAATGAACAATAGTAAAAAAGAAACCTCCAAAAATCTCTTCAATTCACAGAGAAAGAAAAGCATGCAAGATCCTTTTTCACAGCTGGTTTTGGAATACCTTCAGGTGTTGCTGTTTGCCAGCGTGTATAGTTAACATCTTGACAGCTTATATCGTGAAGCACGAAAAAAATTAAGCAAAACTTGAGAAAAGTGTTTATCATGGCCACTGCTGTCAGATTCAGGCAGTTGATTTTTCTCGTATGCTTTGCACTGATATTCATTTCATTACGGTAAAACATGCTGATGCCGTCTGGATTCTACATGGTGTTCCCTTAGTAAATTTTTCTGATGCTCTAGACCTGCTAGCTAGAAGGTCAACCAGCGTACAAAGTAAAGAAAATATTAAATATCCACCAGTACAAAAGATTAAAAAAGAATAACACAGAAGAACAGATTCTAAGCAAGGACACGTATATTTGTGGTGATGCCCGGTGCATCTGGCTCTTCGAAAGGAATTGAAAATGTTTGCTTTTCCCCCTTCATGTCTCATACTGATTTTTTGGTGGCACTGTGATCCAGTTCCAACCAGGGGAAAAACTGGGGTTTTGCACTGGAGGAGAGGGCATAGTGGGCTGGAACTGCCTTGAGCCAAATTTTTTAGACACCACATCTCTTTCTTAGGAAAATTGGTTCTCCTAACTCTAGGCTGCTGTGAAAGACTGAAGAGTTAAATGCTCTCTCAGATACGGTGTGATTTTGTTTTGGGTTGGATTATGCTCCTAGAGTACAAGTTCTCCTAACTCTAGGCTGCTGTGAAAGACGGAAGAGTTAAATGCTCTCTCAGACACGGTGTGATTTTGTGTTTTGGGTTGGATTATGCTCCTAGAGTACACTGAAGTTGCAAATTTAACCATTTATAGAGAAAGTAATGAGAAAGGCTTCAAACGGGAACTTTAGATCTGCCACAGTGTTTGTGAAAGGTGGTATTAAAGGTGAATCAGTCACATCCTTGAGAAATCTTAATCGACGTTTTGTTCAGAGAGAAATTCTGTAAATGAAAAAAGAAAAAAACAAAGAAAAGGTACAAGAAGAAGTACTGTAGAGCTTTAATCATATTTAGAGATAAATTTAAATGTTTTATTCTTCTCCAAAGGCACAGAGATAATCCATAATACTATGAAATTTTATTAAAGTATTCAAATTAAAAAGCTGCAGAAGCTTAGACTGAAAAATTATCCTCAAAAAATTACAGGGGTTGCAGAAACAGTGTATTGGAAGTGTATTAAATTCTAGAAAGTGTGTTGAAGAATTAGAACAAGTTCAATATTTTTATAACACAGTGGAACTCGTAGCTAAACAGGTAAATGACCTCATTCATCAATATTCCCTTAGGTTTTAAGGTTTCTTTGCAAACAGGGCAAAAAAGAAAGAAATAGGCTTGGAATAGTATTGGTCCACTATGAGCTTTAACAAATGAATCACTCTGTTAAACACAAAGAGCTATGAAAGACAGTCTGAAATGAGATTCAGTACTCATTGTTGTATCTCATTGTGTTCTGCTTTTCTTCAAATATTGATGAGCAAAAAATTAAGGGCTGGAAATCTAAATACAGTGTGTCAGCCACAGTAATGTGCAGCCCTGTGTGTCCTGCATTCAAGCTACAGCTGCAGGACAAACTGTTACAATAAATGAGCAGGATTTTCTGTCCAAAATTCTGCAAATATGATTTTCAGCTACTGCCAGTCTGCAATTAATAATTTGCTTCTTGTGTGCCTATGACTTTGTAAAATTAGACATTTATGTGTATGTGTTAAATGGGCATGGTAAAGAAAAAAAACCTGTTCTTTTAGCTTCAACTATGCTATTGAACAGGAAAATGAAGACTCAAGTAGTCTTGAATGAGTATACAGAATTTAAAATGTTTAAGTATGGTAAAAGCAGCTATTCTTCCAGTTGTAAATGCTGGTGTCATGCATAATCCTCTGCATCAAAGGAAGTACTCCCTGGAAAAAATGTCAAGTATTCCAAAAAGTACTCACTTTAAACTGGAAGGAGGGAGGGCATCTAAGTAAATCTTCAGTGGGCTATGTTCTCTCAGCAAGAAATGCATATTGTCATTTAAGAGGTACACTTTGCAAAAGAAAAAATTGATTCTTATGTTTGAAAGAACACAGAAAGTTCTATAGCAAGCTCTATTTAAAATTAGCCGGGTCTAAAACCACTTCAGTCAGAGTGAGAAAATACGGCCCTCATTCAATAGATGAGTCAATTTATGATGATTCCTGTCACTGGAGTTGCTTTCCAGGGCTGACAGGTCTGAGAGATATTATATTCTGTCTGAAACCTTGTCAGGCAAAACCACTGAAATGATGGAAAACACTATCAATGGAATACTAATGTTTTCTATGCCAAAATGAACTTTATGCTTCCTTAAAATTTCTCAAGCTGCGTGGCAGTTAGTTGTTCAGTTTCCAGAAGAATTGACAACTTTTACTAAATATTCATCTATTCTTTATCAAACTGCTGTACTTTTTTTCAAGAAGGTAGTTAGACTTTTTTTTAAAGAAGGTAGTTAGACTTTTTTTTTAAAGAGAAATTTAAATTTTTGGTTGATATCAATCACTTTAAATTTGTGGTTAATAACATCAAATCCATCTGCACAACTTTTTTTAAGAAGGTAGTTAGACTTTTTTTTTTTAAGAAGGTAGTTAGACCTTTTTTTTAAAGAGAAATTTAAATTTTTGGTTGATATCAATCACTTTAAATTTGTGGTTAATAACATCAAATCCATCTGCACAGATGATGCAGAAAAAGCTTACGAAGCTGCTTCTGCACTTGTGTCCTAAAGTTATTCTGGTTTTGGTTTGTTTTGTTTGTGCTTTCTCTCATTAATTTTAATTACTCTTTGATAATGCTACCAAGAATTCTTTTGGTATTTCATAAGAGCTAGTATCTCCTAGTTAAATACATTTTACACTCACAGCTGTTTTTTGTAGACAAAGAAAATAGTTGAATATTAGCTAACTGCTTATAAACTAAACCAATTATGGGTAGAATAAAGAAAAAATATTAATTCTGAATAACTTTAATAGTAGTATTTAATTGCTTCACCTTTCAAAAGCTAAAATTTTGAGAACCATAAGTTCTTGAAGCATTTATTTACTCTCACTTTTTGAGTAAGATTTTTTGGTTTTTGTATTATGCACTGTTCTCCCCTGTGCTTTCTAATAGGTAAACTATTTTTTCCCTCAGCACTCAAACTACAGTGTATGTAGAGAAACACAACATTAGGCAAGGAAAGAAAATAAATTATGTGTCAATATTACACTAAGTCCAGCTCCAATTATTTTGGAAACTTCTGCACTTCCATGTTATGACATATAGTTATGCAGAATGGCTTATTATTTGTTAAAGCACCAGGGAAAGGCTAGGAACTCTACAAGACAAAAAATGAATGCCAGTTTTGCCCTACGTGACAAACATGATAGAATTATGTAATTACAGATACCTCATTCTTTCTACGTGGCTATCTTGATCAGGTTTTTACTGTCAAAATTACAAAAGCTTTTAACAGAGGTTTAACTGAAGGGATTGTGTAAAATATGGATGAACTGTGTCAAGTGAAGAGAAGTAAAAGGAATTCTCTTTTCCTTTTCTGAGTTAAGATTCTTGAGCTAAAAAGAATTTCCAGGTTTATGTCACTACGTGGTATAAATCTAATATGGAAATTCTACTTCAAGGAAGGTCGGTGGAGAAGTCTGAAGTGAGTTGTCTTTCATGTAGAAATTTTGGATTAATTGATTTTTTTGATATTTATTTTGACACTTGTTCTTACTCAGCATTAGAGCAGTGCTTGCAAAAAAAACTTATTGTGGGTTTTATCCTTGCTGCAATATATGTATAAGCATTTGCTTTTACTGAGCATATTTTTTAGATTAAACTTGAGGACATCTTCACATTTTTTTATACTTTTAATTAATGATAATGGGTTATAGAAAGGGTTTCTATTGTGTTGATCCCTTGTGACATTCCTTACAATTACAGAAACAGACATAAGTGCCTTTAAAATAATTGCATACTATCTGAGTCATCAAATTAATCTTGGCATATAGGTATCTTCCACTACTGTAAATAAATTGCTGGATTGCAAGTAGTCAGCTGGAATTCAGGGGAAAAAAATAAAAGCTCATATCCTCATTTCTCACATTATATTAATAATTACTTAAGGTACTAAGGCACAGACAGACCAAAAAATACTACGGTTCTGTGATAATATAGGCTTGCACATGGTGTAGTTTATTTCAGAAGCATTAAATGCTATCCCAGTGTGAAGAGATCTAAATGACTGAATGAGTAGGTTAAATAAGTAGTTTGGACTGTGAGGAAAATTACAAGTAAGTGGGCTTCAGGTCAAGCAGACAAGTGATGAAACCAGTTTCAGGTTGATATCACACTTTTTAATATTAATTGATATCATACTTTTTAATATAAGCTGCTTGTTTAGACAATGCTTAAAAACGTGACAACTTCTTGTTGTGAGGTTCTCTCTTGCCAAAATCAAAGCCTTATTAGTTGTTTTGTAATAACAGTCTGAAGGCTTATGAAATTACCAAGGGCTACATTGTGCAAAACTTGTTTACACTGATAAGAATTTTCTCATGTGAGCTGCTGGGCTGCTGTCAGTGGAATTCTTCACACAGACACGTTACACCATGTGGAAAACTGTATAGCCCAGTCCTTGAGTTCAAATATAGACTGATTCAGTGAAATGAACTGACTGCATAAATTCTTGACAAATGGAGGATGCTATTAAAAATTTATCTAGACAGTGATTTAGCTTTTAATTGCCTGACACCTAGAATATTGGGGAAATCGGAACTAATGTTTCTCCTTTTGCAGAGTTAAATCACATAAATAATCCACACAAGGAATTTTCAAGGTATCAACCATATTAGGACTGTATTGCTGGCCTTTCTTAATACCTGAAGATTGTAAGATTCTTGGAAAACAATTTGCATTTGTCATTGCTGTTTTAGTTAAGAAACTAAGTGTAGAAAACTTGTCAAGTTTCCCATGGCATAACACCTACAGCTCATGATATTATACATACTGCCATGGTATTACATATACTGTCATCCTGCCAAGCAGGCTAGTATTAGAAATAATAATGCTGTCCTGGTATCACATGGGCAAATCTCCAGAAAACCAATAAAAATCCTCTTATTTGGAGCTGACACCACTGAATGAAAAGAAAGGAAGACTAAATCGATAAAATAGAAAGTAATATACATACACATTTATTTCTGAACTGAGAACAGATGCATGTTTTCCTTGTTACATCACAGTTGCAGCTCAGTGAGCCTACTGGAAAGAAAATGATGTCTTGAGTTGATAATTTCACACAACTATCCTCACTGAGTGATTTGATTCAATATATGAGGTTAGTCTTGGGTAGTCAGCTGAGGACAGCTATATTCACTAAAACAGGGGTATAGCTGTTAGCCCATTGTAAATGGTGGCAATTGCAATAATGTGGTGGAATGGAAGAGTTTCAAAACCAGTTCTCAATGTTTGAAATACTGGTGAGATATCTGCAATAGCAGACATGTGGCAATCTGTGCTCGTTTTGGGGTGGGAGGGAGATTTCAGATCTTTCCACGTCTTTATTTTAGGACAGATAAAATGTTAATTTAAAGAACTATGATAAAGATTATGTGGAAGACTAAGAATATATTGGAGATGAACTATTAAATTTTAGTTTTTCACTTAGAGGAGATTGTTGGTCTGAGGTACAGAGTTCCTCATCCTATACTTTGCCAGAGAAATTATAAAAAGAACTTGTAGTGTAATTTTAACTTTATGAAGCCTTGGAAAGAATCCAGAACCAAAATCTGTTTACTTCTGAATCAGCTGAGACTCATCAATGCTAGGTCCAAGTATGCAAAGGTTTTGCAGAGTTTTGTCTGTCGAAATTAGGTTACATAGGTAATGTTGCAAAATCCCTGCCTTCCAGAATTCTTTGTTCTGCTGCACAACCTGGCTGTATTTTTGTTCATGTGCAATTGAGATTGACTATATGCTTGGACCTATAATTATTTATCATGCATTTCTTGTCTTATCTGTGACTTTTTTTTTGAAAAAAATCTAAATTAGGGTATGAATTTAATATTATAATTGCTTGATTTTGGAATTGTAGAATTTTGTCATTTTCCCACCCAGTTATTAGCCAAACTGTAGCTTGTTATTTAAAGATACTGGAAAACAAATATGTTGTTGATACACAGGCAGAAAGATAAAGTGTGCATACAAGGCAAAGAACTTTTCAGATTTTTTGGTGGCTTGGTTTTTGGGTTTGGGGTTTTTTTGGGAATATTTAAGTACACTAGTTCTATTTACTGTGACAGTGAAATGTTGCTCATACTAATGGTGACTCATTTAGTGTTTTGCTGAGTCTCTGTGATTAACAAAATACAATAACAGTACAAAATTACTGTAATTTGGGGCTTGGATCTATGACACAACTCCACTTTTCTGTTTGCTTTTCTCTGGGGCTGAAAAGGTTAGATGTCTATAAATAGGACATGATCCAATAATCTCTAGAATTGTCTGTCCTTTGCTTTTTGAGACTCTGTGATATTTTCTTTTGATGATACCGAGTTCAATAGCTTTAAAGAAGTACATTTGTGCTGGAAGGAAATAGTACCAAGATTTATTTCAGCTCCATTCCCCTTTTTCTAGTAGTACTTGCAATTTTTTTGATATTATGATTTCTAAGACCCAGTTTCCAAATGGTGTATTGTTTGGTAGAGGCACGGGAGGAAATATTAGGTCTAATAGCATGATCATAACCCCCTTTCACATGCAGTTTTGTTGCCATATTCAAAGGGAAGGTCGCAAAAACGCAGAACTTATCTACACGTAGATAAGCAGGCACTTCTTTATTACAGCGCTGGGGAGCTTGGAAATCACCCAATGCTTTGAATACATCACCAGAATTCATCCTATTTATACACTTTTTGTGCAAAGTCATGATCTTTAACATATTTTAACATAAACATGCATACTATGCCCGCTATTAATTTTGACATTTACAATGATTGGTTTAGCCTTTATTAATATTCTTATATCAATATGATTATTGGTTATTCTGTTGATTACAACTCCTGATATACAAATTAAGGTGAGATATGCGATGTTTCTATGCTATTATCACAAAACATAAGATAAAAAGGTAGGGAGGTAAGTTCAGAACATTCCAGGTAGGTAGGGAAGCAGGCACAAAACATCTCCAGGGAAGAAGGGAGACAAGCTTGGAACATTCCTTGTCAGTTTTGCAACTCGTATCAGCTCTACTTCTAGCCAAGGCCTACACACTATTTCTTAGCATAACTAAGGTTTTTAAGGTTTTATATTCCTTATCCTAATATAAGTCAATAAACTTCTTTGATTAAAATGGTAACTAATTAAAATGGTAATTAGTTATTCATTAGCTCCTTAAAACTTAAATTTGATTACAACAGTTTATTATACTACTACCCTAATAATACCTGAAGAACTTTCCCATGCTTCTGAGAATGGGATTCATACAGTTATGCAATTACCTCAATAATTTTCTTTTTTGTTCTAAAAAAAAATTCACTTGACATTTTCACTAAAATCAACACAAATTTTCAAATTATGATAATTACATAGCGTTAATTTTCTTAGTGGCAATCACTTTAAATACAGTAACTCTGATTTTCTACAGTGTCTACAGAGGTTTAGTTTGTTTTGGTGGATTTCTTCTCTCTTCAGATTGAAGGGAAGTATTTTGTACTTCCAAATTAAAACATAATTTATATGTAAAGACATTTCCATAGTTTGCCCTTGATTTTATAGTGTTCAGCATATAGCATGGAGAAGTGCATGTTCCATAGCAAAGCCTGTCTGTATTGCAAGCCATAAGCGATAAAGATGCCAATATAAGTCTGATGCTCTAAAATGTGTTCCCAGTTCCTATGTGTAGCAGCATATCAAATACCAATCCATTTTGACTGATGGAGACAGTTTGGCAGACAGCAAGATGCTTACACTTGGCTGTCTGCAGGCAAACTTCTAAATCCGTGTTTAGGCACAAAAGTTCTAGTGAAATAACTTTCACTGAGTTTGAGCTTTGGCAGCTGCTTTTGGCTTGCGGATAATTTTTCAGTTATTCTCCGTTTCTGGAATCATTAATGATGGTAAATGGCAGCAAGTGGGTTGTATCAATTGTATCTTTTTAAATGAAAAAAAAAAGGGAAATATGAGAATTCAATCGTGACTTGAAATCACTGCAACCTTATTTGTCTATTCTAAAAATAACTGTTGCCATGAATAGAGGATACTTTTCACCATGTTAACATCTGGCAGAAAGTCAGGAGGTGCATTTAGTTGAGTTAATTTACATACAGAAGAATAACTGATGCTGCAGGCACTGTGATGATTAAGGGAAGTTTAAAGAATTGACAGATAAAGGTCAGCTATCAGAGTATGCTACTCCTCCGTATTAAAAGCATGTCATGTTCCAGATATTCCGCTATCCTAAATCTGAGGAAAAATGGGCTGTAAAAAGTTTAAAAGACTGGAATAGACTTTAGAAAGCAAATTCTTTCGCTCTGATGGTGTGTTAATCCTGTGATATGTTCTGGCTTCATTGTATTTAAATACTTCCAAGACAAGTTGGAATAAATCTTACATGTTTCTTATTTATTAACAGCAATTAAAAAATACAGATGGCTAAAGCCTGATATGAAGGCTGAAGAGAAACTTCCCACTACCTGTATGAGTAACTGTGTCAAAAATACCTGATTGTCCCGTATCTTCTCCGTTAGGCTCTTTTGGTCTGAATCTCAAGAGAAGAGCAGAAACAAAACTGTTTCTCAGTAGTTGAGTAGATACTTCATGTCTGTCTTAGATAATATAAAATAAGTTCTAAAATCATGATGCCTCATTCAGTAGCAGTCGCCAACAACCACATCCTGACAAGTTTAGAAGATTAAAGCAGTACTTCCTAGCATGTACAACTAATTTTCTTTAATTTGTTTGATTAAATGAGCATGAATAAGAGAATTTGCAACAGTGCCCCACTGATATATGTTAATTTTTATAAAAATGCAAATATATTGAATATATATTTAATATTTTAAATAGTATGTTTAAATAAAGTCATTTAAATAATGAGATCATATTTCCTTAATTAAGAAATGACAACATTTTAAGTGTTTTGGCAAGATTTCCATGTCTCTGCATTTTCTACTAGACACGAAGCTCTTGTTTCTGAATTATTTTCTCTTCCTTTTTTGGGGAAGCATCAGAAAAGTGTAAGATTTTGATTTTCTATTACTGGTGAAATCAACGGAAGCTTTTTAGAATTTAAGACTTTCTTTGACTTCCTTTCTAATTAGTATGATTACTGTTAAAATTGAATTCAGATATTTCTATACCAAGTCATACTTTACTCCTAGACTCATTCCGTTAAAACCACGCTTGCCTGAAAAATAACTAGTGCTGCTTATGTAGTGCTATGTATGCTTTGCTCTTTTCTGGTTTTGAGAACAACACAATATTTGCTCAGAACCTGTTTATGGCTTTCCGACTCAGGTGCATAACTTTGTGGGTAGCGAGAAGTTAGGGACCCATACAAGCGTGAGTGGTGTCATGAACTTGGACTGATGAGTGTAATGGCTCCAAAATCATCCAGATTAAAGGAGCACCTTCATCTAGTTTAAATACTTATATGCACTTAATGGGAACATGTCTTCCATTACTTCCATTACACATGATAATACACGTAATATTGTAGAGACTAAATACAAGTCATATGAATGATAACTCACAAGTAGTTGGAGTTCATACACTGTTTCAGGAAACTGTTCTTAATAGTATTTACATCAGCAGTTGTGGTCAAAGGTAAAACAATATCCAGACAATACCTGGAAAATAATTAGTCAGAGCAGAAATAGAAATGAAATTTTATTAAAATAATTCTAAACTCAGTCCTACTGCATCCTGATTCTGCAAAGACAGACAAGACATGTGCCAGTATGAATGAAAAGAGCAAGCTTGTTTCAGGAACACAGCATTATTAAACATTCTGGGGTTTGTTCCTTTAGTTAAAAACAATTGCAGAATAGTATGTTAACTGTACTGATGGAGTGAACTATATGCTCACCTACATTCCACAGCACAGACTGTACATCACAAATTGCTGATCAACAAGTGTCTATTTATTTTGTCTGATTTCAGTGTCCAGGCAGGGTGAAATGGCAATAAATAAATAGTTTAGATAGTGAGATGTAAAGGATATTTTAATAATCCTGGTGATAAGGATGCCAGGAGCTTTTTTTTGTTCTAATGATTTCAAAGGCTCTTTAGATGATATACAAAAATGACCAGATTTTTAGGCTTTTTTTATTATTATTATTTTTGTTGTAGGACTCTAATTACTTGTTACTAATGAAGATCATTTCTGATCAATCAGATCCCAAAAGCTGGAGACATAACCATGCTACCTTTCATGAACATATTCCGTGCACTTGTGAAAGTAGGCACAGTGATGGCTGTGGAGGGTGTTGGTGAATATTGCGTAGAATAATGACCCTATGTTTCCTATCCAAATGTGACTTACCTATGTTGCAACAGTATGCCATTTTTTTCATTCATGAGCTCTTTGAAATTCATTACCATCTGTAAATTTCCAGTGTAACTGGTTGCTCACCATCTTGTATTTTCCCCCACTGAATAACAACCGCGAAGGATAACAGTAAAGGAAGACTATTGTCTCTGTGAATCCATAAATATTAACAATGGATGGTGGTAGCCTGAATTTTAATGCACATAACATTAAAAATACATATTATGGGTGCAGATGCCTATATAGGGAAATAAAAAAAGACTTCCTAAGAAAATTGGAAGGTAACTTCCATTATTCAGACGTGTCTTTTGCCTGTAGTTTTTTCAGAACAGACTTGCCCACTGTAGTTCATGCTTAATCAAAAACTGTCATGCCTGTGGCTGTTTCCTTCCATTGTTTAACACCTCAATTTAGTTTGTACCATATGTCTCCTACTGGAAGACAGCGCAGTTCAGTAACGTTTAACTCAACTGGGACAGAAAGTTGATGCAGCAAACATTGCTGTGGTTTCAAATTCTGCATATCGTGAGGTAAATACTAGATCTCATTTTTTTAAGCAATCTAAAGGGCAAGAAACATGTCGTCTCTGTCCCCATACACCCTCCTCTCCCCTCCTGTTAATTTTTTCTGATGTGGCTGAAATTCATGCAGCACTCTATCTAAATAGGCTGCTTTGACCATGGCAAATGTTGAGAGTGAACTGCATAGGAATTAAATAAGATTAGGTCCTGTTGTTTGGACAAAATGGTCCTGCATATACATATTTTTGACTCCTAGTGTCTCTGTGGTTCACTGCCATCTGTAAACCTGATGCATAACCAGTTGTTATTCCTCTTGTATTTTTCCAGCTGGGGCTTGTTCCTCCTTGTGATACTTTGTACTTTTCTTTATCGAACTGCAAGTCTTTCCCTCACTCTTTTTTTTTTTTTTTTTAATTTTGGATCACTTTTTCAATTTGTCAAGGTTACTTTCAATTCAAGTCCTATTCACTGAAGTGCTTGCAGATGCTTTCAGCTTGGTATTGTCTGCAAATTTAATAAGTGTACTTAATTGTATTCTCTATTCCATCATTCAGGTTGTTAATGAAAATATTGAATAATATTGGAACCTGGACAGGCCTTATGAAAGCCCACTCAGTATTTCCGTCCAGCCTGACAGCCAGTAACTACTTTAAGTTTAGCTTCACATTTGTTGTGCATGCAGTTACAATAGTGTCACTTGGATTACTTATTTCTTAGTTTATTTATGACAATGGTATGTAAGTCTGGCAAACACCTTGAAATGATGAACATGCGTCATATCTACTGCTTCCACCTATCAGTAAGACCTGTTACTGGTCACAGGGAGAAAGTAGATGGTCTTGGTGCTTTCTCTTGACAAGTGGCTATTTGTTCTAGTTTGTCTGTAGTCTTCACCCAAAGACAGACATTCCAGCATTTTTGTAAAAATTGAAATTAGATGAACTGATTTATTACTATCTGGATCCTCCTATGTAGATAAGCACAGCTGTTTCGTTCTTTTCATCTCACTATCCTCCATATTCTCAGGGGAAAGACAAATGCTGAGAGTATTTCAGTTCATTACTGTATTAGTTGCAGTAGCCTGGTAAATGCTCAGATTAGCCACCCTTTATGAATAAAATCTGAAACAGAATTCCCCAGTACTAAGCTGGTAGCTTCCTTTTTTTTTTTTTTTTTAACTAATCAGCCTTCTGTTACTTTCTTATTATATTTGTATACTTTGCACAAAGAAGTTCTTTTTCAGGTACGCATCTTTATGCTTACGTGTTTTAAAAAAATAATTTTTTTTGGCTAGTCTGTTTGGTTTTGACAGGTACATTTGCAATTCCTTGTAATTAGTTTTTTGCTTTACAGCCATGAGTAATTTATTATCACCAGAAACTTTGTCATCTTACTGTTGAGCCTTTTATGAAAATGATCAACAGTGTCTCTGTGGACTTCTGCTTGCAACCTCTCCCTGCTTTTTTGTCTTAAACAGTGTTCCCATGTAGATGGGGTAGACCTGTGTCCTCACTTCTAGTTGCATGAATTAGTTTCCATTCTTTTTAAATTTTCTTCTTGAGTTTTTGAGCAAGTATTATTTACCCAACCCTACCGTGCTTCCTAATTTTAGGGTTTTTTAAGATGGTTCATGTTGTTCTTTCATATTTTTAAGAAACAACTAAGTCTTCTATCGTCTTTATATTATTATTTTTATTGTTGATGTTGTTTTAATTATTTAGTGATGTGCCCACAAGTATTGAGCAGGCCAGTGGTTGAGGTACCAATAAAAGACTTCAGCTTGCTAAGATACATTATTTATTCATCTTTATTTTTGTCAGACTGTGGAATATTTCAGGCATTCCTTCCACAGCCTCAGTAGGGCAACATAGTATGGCTCTCTGGCACCCAGTAAAATATAGACAGATATTTACAGTAAAAAAAAAAAAAAATCACCTAAATCTCTTCATGTTTAAGGAGATGGCAAAACTGCATGAAGTTTAGTGGGAACAAAATTAAATAATTTTGAGCGCTGAAGTATGTATTAACAAATGTATTTGCAAATTATATTTTGCTTTCATCATTCAGAGAACGGCAAATACAATTTAATTTAAGAGCTCTTATCTTCAGCCACTAAATGACAGATCTTAATTAAAACAACTTGCAAAGAATTAGAAAACTTTACAGTCTCTAGAAAAATATAGCAAGGAATAGGAAAGAAAATACTTGAAACCTCAGGCTGAGTCTAGAGCTCATAAACATGCAAAGGACCTGCATTTTCTTAAACGTTAGATACTGTACTTCAGACTTAAGAGCAAAACAGTCCAAGATAATGTCAAGAGACATGTTCTTCATAAACATTTTCAAAGCAGTATATTTCATTGGCATATGATGCAGCAATTCTTGATGGAATAAAAAGATCATGGTAAAAGAATATATGATGTAGCTAATTATTGGTAGGCTAAGAAATGTTTCAGTTTTATGGTTGCTCACCAATTCAGGTTTAACCAGCAGAGGGAAGGACCATCTTTTTGTTTCGAAAGTTAGGATGAACGTGACCTGAATTTTGTTAGACTAAATGTATGAAACAAGATTTTGGCTGATTAAAAGGAAGGAGTTTGAACTTGCATGATGAGAAGCATTAAATTACTTTTGAGTTAGAAATGGTTTTTTCTTAGTTTTAACATCAGGAAGAGTAAACCAGTATACTTTGGGTGTTGCTGGAGGAAGTGGTTTTTTCGCAGATGGGTCAGATGTTATTCCCTTTTTTTGCTGTACTTTTGATTTAAATCACAGAAATTGAGCTACAACCAAGGCAAAGAATAATTATGAAGTAAATGATTATAGGTAAAGTCATCTTATTTCATCTTAGCTTTTAGATTTATAAAAGTATTAATTAAGTCCTAAAACATTTACGAAAATATTAGAAGTGTATTAAATTTTTCAGCTCTTACAAATATAGCTTTTATGATGTTTGATACCATGTAAAAATTATAATCCTAAGTCTTTTAGGAAGTCTGAAAGAAGTTCAGGAATTGCAAAACTAAGTAGACCCTTAACATCTGATTTAACTACCTATAATCAATCACAGAAGTACTTGTCAGAAAAAATAATTTCAAAGATGCACGAAAATCATTTTTGATATTCTTGGATGAAATTTTGGAGAACGTGTTTGCTACCCAAGCTGTTTTCAGCTAAATAATGAATCATCCATGGAAATAAAACTCCAATTCCTTTGGCAGATTCCCCGTTTACAAATGCCTTACAGTAATGCCAAAATCTGTTCCACTGCTCTCCACTTCAATTTTAGCTATGAGAATGATGTGAAATGATACCTACCAAAATTCTCCTAAGCAGAACGTACACTCTGAGTAGTAATACATACACACAATCTCATTATTTTTCAATAAATAATTTAAAGTTCCAAGTACTTCTGTGGATGAAGTACTTCACTAAAGATGGTGTTTTTGCCATTAATTTCCACAGACTCAAGTTTTAAATGTATTCTTAAGTCTCAAAATGAGTCCAAAAAAGTGCTGTGCAGAACAATGACATGTAGACTGCTGTAAGGGAAATGAAAATACATCCCCCATCTAAAATTCCATTACAGCACAACCATGTTAGTGAAACCTTGCTTAACAAGTCCATCAAAACTAGTTTATGTTTGTCATTTATATAGGTGGTTTCCAGGATAATATTTGATGATATTCACGTAAGATACGCATGTACACAGACTCCATGTTTATGTAGAAGTAAAATTAGGGTTCTCAGCACATCTCCAAATTTATTTGTGATAGTTTGAGCATCATGGCTACTCACAAGCGAAGATGGCTTCACTGCTGCAAAAACCACTTCTATCTCTTCACTGACTCTCATGTTCACATCCCAAAAGTGAGCCATCTCAGGGGTATAATCTTCTGATACCCTTGAAACTGTTCTGAATGGGATGAGCTCTGCTTTTACAAGCTTTGAGCACACAGCTTTAGTGCATGTGGCTTTGCCAGTCTAAAATGGGAAACTGAAAACTCTTGGATTTACCTTTTGGGGAAGACTCAGTCTTTCATCATTATTTCAGCACCCCATGATCATTTCAATTTAACAATGATATTAAGTCTACTGAAATACAACATTAAGAAGTGTGTTATTTTCACCAGGCATGTGGCAAATTTTTGTTTTGTAAATAGCAGCTGTCATAGGCATGTTAGTTCTGGGCCATGAGAAATGAAACATAACTTCTGAAGCCAATATATATGTATGGAGAGCTGGTCTTATTGCCAGTATTTCAGTGTTTCTCCTCCAAATAAAAATCAAATAGCATCATCAAAAAGCTTTTTTACAGAGGAGCATACATTCTAAGTGTTCATTTCTTATTTTATACTGCTAATTTCACTTTCCTTTTTACGCTGCAAAGTACAGTCCCAGAAGGCTTTTAACATCTAGTAGGTGTGTCCTTAAATGGGTTATGCTGAGCTTAAGTGGGTTACTCTAAGGAGAAATTTTTACAGCAACTATGAATCAAGATTGAAAAGACTGAGGAGCAAAATGTAGATGCATGTGAAATATTAGTAACTGCATTTTGAATACGTTTTTTTTGTATTTAATCCAGAAATGAGGCGGTTGTCAATTATGCATGTGCAGATTTTTTTAGTCATGGGTTTATTGTGTTATGCACGTAGAGACATTCAAAGGGACTGCGCAGGTGACGTTCAAGTTTGCCAGCGCTGCTCTTCCATTTGAAAGGTAAAGGAGTTGATTCCTAGGTGCAGGATATCAACAGGCAAGATGAGAGGGGATGAGGGAGGAAGATAAGGAGTAGATGAAAGGGTGCAAGGTAAATCTTGAACAGATACCACTCTTTCATTACCCTGAGGCTCATTTATTCTGTAAAGATAAGAGTCCACAAATCTTGTTCAAACTGAATTTCCATAGGAGCTTGCTTTGATTAAAGAAAAAACTAAAATCCTGATATTTTATTGGGCGTGTGTGAGTATGCTTAGCAAAAGCGTTGTAAAATTGTTATTTTTTTTTTTTATTTCAAATTTCTCATCAGTTTATTAAGCATATTCATTTCATTTTAAAAGGAAAAAAAATAGCTCCTATATTTCTGTGTAAAAATACATATAACAAAATGTATTCTGAAAGAACGATGTAGCAGAAAGTCTTTTGAACCATTAGGCAACGCTTAACGCAAAAATAAATCTCTTTCTCATCATGCCTCGTTCTGCTCAAGGAATTTATCCTGTCACCTACTTCACCATCTGGAATTTAGAGTGCTAGGTCACAGTGAATGTGTCTGTAAGTATTTGTGATGGCTGAACACGTGCCCAAGTCAGGCAAGAGGCTGAACCTGTGCATCCGTAGCAGAGCTGGTGGGAGTTCTAATTTCTTCCGTAATCTACTTCCTGAAGTAGGGCTTTGCACACCTTTGATGTTCTCCAACATATAATTATTGTCATGAGGTTCAGACTGTCCTTTCTACAATCCAAGGTCTGATTTTTCTTTTTGCAGCTCCAAAACGTATTAATGTAACTTTGTAATTTTTAGTACCCTGGAGGAAAACATTTTGTGCACCTGTTTGAAATGCTGTTACCTTTCAGCTCATTGATCCTCTAAATTCACAGAAAGGGATAAAAGTCATGCTATGGTATAAAAGTCATACTATTTCACTATAGGAAAACTCTTCCTTTTTGCAAGAAAAAGAAAAAACCCATACAAACAACAAAATATATATCAATAATTATTTTTAATTGCTTGTCCTGCTAAAATAGAACACTTCTGGTCAGTGATTTTTAATTTTCAGCTCAGTCTCTTCTTAGAGGCTGCCCTTTCTGAAGTTAGCAGCATGTTAAATTTTCTTTTTTTCCAATCCATAAGTCTCATTCCCTTTTCCTTCCCATTTGGGGAGGGAAAGGAGGTTAGAGAGCGTCTGTCAGGAGCCCAGCCCTAACCCGCGACATCGCTGTAACTCATGTCCACTACCTCTAATGGCCAGCTGCCTTCTTTTCTGTACTCTAAGCAAATATTCCTCCTTGTTCAAAGGACTGGGAGAAGAAGACAGAAAAAAAAAACAACAGTCATTCCACGCTACATAAAACATTTATCTTTTTATTAAATAGAGTTTGATCTTTTTTCTTGCAGAAGATCATAATTGCTATTGACCATTTCAATAGCCATTGTCAAAAGTTTGACCCCGGCGAGCTGGATTTACTTTGCTCTTCTTGCTATGAAAAATATAAAATAATTTGCTAAAAAAATTTTTATGTACACAAGCCTGGATTCTCTCAGTTCCAAAGAACAGGACTGCTTTTAGTCAAAATGTAAGGTTTTTGCTCTTGCTCTTTTCCTTTATATTGTCACAATATACTTCTTATAGGCAGATCAATAATGTAGTCCTAAAGCTTTTCTAGATGTTGATATTATAATGTCAATACTGTATATATTTTTGATGTCAATGTTTTTCATGTTGTGTATGGAACTTCAATGATTTCCCATTCAACAAATATCCTCTAATATTTTAATAGAGTAAACAAATCTGTTAAATACTTACTAGTAACAAGTAAAATAATGAAGAGTTACAGAACATTCTTATAAAATTAAATCATCATTAGTTTCTTCTTTAACAAAACCCTTTAATATGTGTTGTCCTTAGTTCAGCCAGGTCCATTTGAAAATATGTTGATGACCGAAGAAGTATAAAGCAAAAAGGAATAAATTGTATGTGAACCACTAGGAAATATGTTTTGAGAAAATAAATAGATTTATCATTACAGAAATATAACTTCTCTTGGATGTTTCTTGCTTTATTTGCTTCAGTTACAATTTAAACAAAGGTTTGCACTCGTGCAAGTTTATCTTCATAGAACAAACTTCCTTAGTGACTAGCAAAAATGTGTGCATTTGGTTAAAATGAATTTTCCAGAAACATTTGAATGAATGGGGAGATTCTGAGTCAGCTTCTAGCAAAAAGCTTATCCAATGCCCCATGTGAATGCTCAGTGTATTGTTTTGATTAAAGCTTGAATGGAAAACTGCTGATCGGAGGTAGTACACGTCATCCAAGATGCAGACAAAGCCGTTTTCAGCTGCGTAAACTGCAAAAGTGTTGTTAGTGGTAGAATAACATAAACTGTGTGCCATTCAGTGGGTGTACAATATGGGTTTGGATTGTTATTCTATGATGTTTAGACATAACACTAAGCATGTATGAAGAACATTTCTTCTCCATTTATTTGCAAGTACGCCTTACTTGCAAAGACTGGGTTTAGCAGGAATATCAAGGGATATGTGGGAAGTTTAGGTTTAGAGAAAGGAAGGGAAGTTTAGGTGGGAAGTTTAGGTTTAGAGAAACCGTCGTCTCTGACTTTTCTGCTTCACTTCTATACCCTTCCACGATTTACCAACTGATTTAGTTCACTGTAACTTCACAGTGGTTTGGTTTCCTGTAGTTTATACGCTTCCAGCTGGTTTGTAACCAGCCTAGAGCACTAATTTCATGAATCTTCATTGTCACAATGCAAGGCTGATTCTTTTTTTTTGATTTGTTTAGAACAGCCCCCAAAAGCGCAGCCTTAAAGAAAAAGGCAAAATACTTGTTGAAAACAGGTTTGGTGATGAAAATACCTTGATTTCAATGAGACTGCACTATTGGTAAAAGTACCTGGCTTTTTTTTTTTTTCAACAAAGATTCAGTTGCTGTAAATGGTATTCAGTGTTACGCTTCATATGCAAATGCATTTGAAATGTTTTAACTCGTAGATTAAAGAAAATTTGGGAACAAGCACAGTTTTTGAAGCTATGGACAGCCCAGCTCAAGTCTGTCAGGTAACTAAACAGTTCTGCCCTCCCCGTGGTGTTCCACAGTTAAGAATGAATGGAAGATATGCAGAGCCAGGGATGATAAACATGTTTGCAATAAACAATAGCTCATAGTAGTATTCTTGCTGCCAAGTGCTCATGTTCAAATGGCCATGTTAAATCAGAAAACACTTGCAAATCAAATACTTGAAGAATTGGTAATTCTCTGCATAATAGAGTTTATTTCTGTCTACCTAGTTTACTTTTCTATGGTATTTTTTTCTTTCTTTTTTTTTAATATAGTAAGTATTTAATCTATGTTTTTTAAGTATTTAAAACAACCAAACAAAAAAATCCCCTAACTGATGCAGCTCCAGGAGGACGCATGCTCTTGCCTCTATACCTGCTGTGTGGAAGCAAGCTCCTGACAAGGGTAAATTTTCTGCCTACTCAAAACTTTTATCTTCTGGAAAATTCTTTGCAGCATCTCTGAAACACCAGAGTGGCCTTATGAGAGTCTTACAGTCCAGACAGAACCCACAGGAAATGCCACAGAAAATACAAACTGGTCTCATCTGACCGCGACACTCCATCTCTGCCTGCTGTTCTCGAGGTTCACCCAAGGGCAGAGAGGACCGGAGAGGATCCTGCACAGGTCCTGTAGAGCCTCAATAGGTGTTCTGAAGTCAGACCAAACTGCCTGCCTCTAAGAAAAATATGAATATCATATACCAAGCCCATGAGACACCTGAGCATCAGGGCCCTGCCAAGATCTCTCAGGCCAGAGAATTGCAGATGTAGCCACAACATCTGCAGAAGCGCCTCTTGTTCATAAAAGCTGGACTGGCAGAAGTCCTGTTGTTCTGGTACTAGGAGTTTTGCAGTATTAGCAATACCCCAGGGGCAGAACAGCCCCATTGGTCTGAAAAGAACTGCAGCAGCAAAACTCAGCTTGCAGACTGAGGTACTGGGATACTGGAATTTGCATGGCCATACATAACAAAAAGAAAAAAAAAAAAGAAGAAGACGCATCCCTTATAGCTGGTGAGGATCTAGTTGATATATCCTAGACAGATGTCTAGCTTACTCCAAAGTGGGCACCTGCACTGAGGCTGCCGAGAATCTCTAGGTTCTCTACTCTGCCTCAATTGTATTTTCACTGGCTCTAATGGAAAACCAGTCATCTTAAACCATGAGGTAAATCTTACGTAAAGAATCCTTAAGATTTAGGCGTGTTGTGAGTTTTTAAACTCACTTTCTATGATATTGTGGGGTGTGAACAAGCAGTTCTTCCAGCTTTGCTGCCAGATCCAGCCTTTACTATAAATATACAAGAATTTGAAATAAATCACTATGAGATAGAATGAGATCTTTCTCACTAAATTTTGGTCCAATGGGTTGATGATGCACTTTCAGTTTTTAAATGATCTGTAAAGAAGAGCATATCGATCTCAGGAAAGGTTTCTTATAATATTCAATAATAGCTTTAATCCTGCATTTATTCCTGATATTTTTCCTAAGAATTGAATCTTGCATTAATTCTATATGGCTATAAATTATTTTGACTGAATAATTTTAATGCTACTGTGCATTCATGAGCTTTTACTCCAGCTTGGTGTGCGATGGCATGGTTTGTATTTTATTTCAATTTTTGGATGAAAAGTATGCTTTAAAAGTGAGAATAACATCTGCTCAGACTTTTAGAGAGTAGGTATGTAATTGATAAAATTTTGAACTAAGTAGTTTTTGAACAGTGTGCCATTATCTTAATGCCTCTGAGTAATGTAACTTCACAAACTCCAGCAGTTTAATTGGGTGCCTTGGCATATATATAAACCACAAAATATTTATTTTCAGTCAAGGTCTAGTGAAAATAAAAAGAAGCAGAATGAAACCCATGCAGATATGCCTACAAACAGTAGAAGAATCTTTCTAATAAGACTCTTCCTGTTTGGAAACAAATTAAAAATAAGAAAATATATACTGGCTGGTATCCAGAAGGAAGTTAACTACTAGCAGTGCAAATCTGTAAGATTTGGCTGTGAAGTGGGAGAACTTTGTATTTCACCTTACCTGCATGCTTCTGTTCTGTGGGTAGCACTTCTGACATATGAATCAGTTGGCATAACAGGCAGTTTTGATACAGATATTCACACTTAAAATCAATCTTTTGCAATTACTTTTTTTTTAATTAAGGTGGACAATATTTCCCATCACTAGAAACCATTTTTTTATTGCTAATTCTTTAATAATAAAACTACACTTTCATTTGTTTTTCAAGGCTGACAATTCATTTTGCAAGACATAAATTATTTTGGCTAAGCTGTGTTGCTTGCAGCTAAAACTTAACCAGGACAACTAAAGAGAGCATGCTATATGCTATACGAGGAAGAAGGAGGCTCATGCTCTATTCAGCCACACTTCACTTTTCCTCTGTCCTCAGTTCTGTGTGATGACTGGCCCAATGAAGAAAATCTACTCAATACTTACAAGTACTTATAAGTACTTATAATACTTATATCTTATAAGATATACTGAAATAGATGTGATTTCTAATTGTAAGAATTAGGACAAAATGTAAATATTAAAGGAAGCCTGTTACGAAACAAAATGTAAAAACCCTACATGGACAAAAATCTTCTTGCTGCACTTTTTAGTTTGTTCAACCAACTCTCTAGTGATTCTGTGGAAGGAGATTTCACTATTCACTATTTTACTGATTTTCCAATGAAAATTTAGTTAATGGTTTTAGATGGAAAGTTAATTAAGTACATGGTTTCATACTTGTCGTTTTCAGTGTTTCTGATTTTTGTAAAGAGAAAGCCAGGAAGAACTGAGAGGCCACTAGAGTGTCTCACTAGAATTTCCTAAGCCTGTAGGGAATTGTACTGCACTTATGCTAGGTGCTATACAGAAAGAAGGGGTTCACATTTAGACAAGATAAATGAGAGGAAAAGTATAACTCAAGTAATAGAAAAAGGAATTTCAGAGTCATCCTGAAAGTCAGGATCAGGACTGGGAAGTGAAAAGATCTTATTTTCACTGTTACATCTTGGGTTTTAGATCACAAAATCTCTGTGATTCTTAATAGAAATGAAAAACTAATTTAATTAAAGAAGAGCCTGGAAAGCTTCCACTTGTTTAGCAACCCACCTATTTTTTCAGTGTTAATGCAGCAGCTGATTTTTACCCCGGAACTGAGTATCCACAGCTTTGGTCAGCTTGGAGTGTCTGGGAACAGGAAAAAATATTCCAGGCTTGTGTTTTCCAGTATTAATCAGTGTCCAGCGTACTTTTCCCAAGATATATTTTCTTAAAGAAATCACTTGATTATTTGCTGTGCAGCCAAATTCTGCTACTTCCACAAGTAATGAAATAAAAAATAAAATAAAATAATAATCTTTCAGCTGTCGTTACACAGCACCAGATTTGTACATGGAGATAGACCAGTTTTGTACATGGAGATAGAAACTGTAAATTGCAGGAAGGGCTTGCTACTACATGAATAAAAATCTCCATATTTCAGTCCATTAAACTTCCTTTCATCTGCTCTTCTCTTAGCTGGGTTAGTAGCTACGCCCTCCGATGTCTGAGCTAACTATTGCAAGGAAAAACTGCTTCACTTTCTTTACATTTTTCTTTGCTTTTGAAAATATACCAATTTAAGGAGAACCTAATTATGATTAATCAATGAAAAAATTTTCTTTCCACATTACAGTTATTAAACTCTTGGTTCTGCTTCTTTTCTGAAACATATTCAGTCCCATTCTTTCGTATTTTGCCAAGGCCATAGCTTTGGTTCTGCTGTTATGAGCCCAGTCCAAATATCAATTGAAGTGATTGAGACTCTACTTTTTCTCCAGTTGGTGCTGGATTATATTTTAATAGCCCAGTAGGGAATTAGAAAAGTAATTACTTTTATTAAGAAGCTTAATTCAATGAAAAGACCCATTCAAAGAACATAATCTCAACTGACAGCTCATTGTGCCATTAAAAAGAAATACAGGACAAGGGCATCAGCAAACCAAATTGTTGCTTCCTTGCAAGTAATTTTACAGTCAGTGCTAATGATTTAGTTCTTCTTTGGTGAATTATACAGCTTTTTTGAATTTTTAATCTATAATATCAGTTCAGCTGGGAAAATTGGAATGCTTCTAACTGCAGCATCACTTACCACTACTGTTCCATAGCCTTGACAATTATTCTGTACTGCTTTTAGTAAGAAAATATTTTTCTAAGTTATTTTTCTTAAGAATTAGTATTAAACACTTCTTTTTTCTCAGATGCATCATTTCTACACAGATGCAATATCTATAATTTTGACCCATTAGTATAGTTTATATCTTTTCAGCACCACTTATCTCAAGATAAATAACATGTCGCTGCCTGAAGACTCTGTATCATCACTTTTGCAGTTGTTTTTATGCACTGCTATCTAATTTCAAATATTAACAAAATTGCAAAATGTCCCTATAGGCCTTATAGATATTTAAAACAAAGTATATAACAAATCCAGTTACATTATTTTTCTAGCCGAAATGTGATTAATAAGAAAATGGATTGCAGACTGATAAAGCATTTTAACTTGGGTAATTTCTCTTTGTTCTTATCTTCCTTTTCCATATACATTTCAAAATTCTCCTTAATTTACACCTCATTAAACAAACTTTCAATTTCTCTGGTGTTTTCAGGATATTTTTCTATTTCCTCTCTGTCATTATTTAGTTTCCAAAAATACGGAAAGTTCACATGAGTCATTTCATCTGCTTGCATCCCTCAACTTTTCTCTGGCCTCTTTATTTAAGGTCATCTTTCATTACTCTTTGCATATAGTTCATTGGATTCATTTTTTTCTAAAAATGAGATTAAAATACATTTCTATAATAGTGGCTAACAAAGTTCTCTCCATTTTCATATATCTAGGATCTTATCTCTAGCCTCTAATGACAAAAAAGTCCCAAACCCACCAACCTCCTTCATGAGCATTCAGTAAAATGGATTAATTTATCCCAATGTGTCATGAATGGTGTAATTTAATAACTCCTAATAAATTACATTTGTGACATCTAATTAAAAACTTTTTTAATAGTGTGAAGTGAGGGATTTTAAAATTATAACTGAGGTCTTATTTGCTGTGGTTTTCAGTCAAATCAAAGCTCAGAATTTCTCCTAAATAGGGAGCACTTTTTCTCTAGGAAGAGGAGAAGCAGCTCTTGCGTACTTTCTCTTCTGACAAAATTTGCAGATTTGGCTATTGTGGGAATAGGTTGGTCCCTCAGGCTCAGAAAGTAGCTCAGTTATTTAAGAAGTAGCTTTGAGCAATTAATGGTTGCATATTAAAATTGTTTTGCAGAAACACTTCTATTTAAAATGGAAATGTGTCATTACATGCTCAGCTTTGCCGCAAGTCCTCATGGTATCTTGAAAACCTGCAAAGATCTGTGACTCTCTGGAACAGCGGCACTGGAACTCTACACTACCTGGCTGAATCCTTATAGGGATAGAGTGTTTGTCCACCATTAATCTCACAAATTCTTCTCCCACTTTTCAAATCCTTCATGCCAGGCATTACCCTTCTAGTGTTTCCAATCTCAGACAGACCTTGTGCTGGCTCTGTGTAAATTGGAATCCTTATCCTTATATGGAAATAACCCAATTTCTCCCTGCTTCCCTCTGTGTGCATCAGCTGACTGGACAGAATAGATAACTGCTTCACTCATCCTGAATTTTTTCTACCAGCCAAGGTGCTAAATTGTTTCTTACCTGCTTGGTCACTGCCTTTCATAAAATTTATAAGAATTTATCATGCCTGAGATTTCTGCTCCTCTATTCCTCTCAACTATCTGTCAAACTCAGGTAAAACTGACCACTGTATTAAATCATTATTGAAAGATAGATCCAACATGGAACAGGAACACACAAACTTTTTTTTTTTTTAAGAAATCTGACCCTCACTAAAGACAAGGGAAACCCCAATCAAAACCAAACCCCTCCCTAGTCATGATGTTATTACATCATAAGTTGACTTTTGAAGAGTATTATACTAGAACACATTTTTCTAATTGGTATTTTATTTTAGGGAAGACTTCCAGCTTCAGATAGTGCATTAGCTCCTCTTGGCAATGCACACCACACTCTACTGTTTAATGCTATAGAAAAGTACTGTTCTTCCAGAAGTGCTCTTGAATATTTTTTAAAATTATAATCTATTAAGACAATCATAGCCTACTTATTTGTCTTCCCATGTGTCCTACTTCATTTATTTTTCTGTGCCTAACTAGAGTACTTTCTTTATTAATCCTGCTTTCTAATTTCTATACTTGCTACTTGTATCACTGCTGAATTCTGTGTTGTATATCAATGTTTAGACTGCAACATGTTATGATTTTGATAACTTGCAATAACTTAATAGCAAGCAGGTAGGTGTGATAGCTACATCTATATTGTCCTGCTAATCCTCCTATATTGTCCTGCTAAAGACCACCCTACTAGGGGTTCTCTGCATGAAGGACCTTTATTCATATCAACATTTAAATTCCTCAGGCTCTAGATCACCCTTGCTGAGTTCACCCTGCATCACAGACAGGGTGCAACAGCAAGTCCTTACTGCAGGCCCCTAAAAGTGCCTTTTGGACTGGTTCTTCCTCCTCTGCCTTTTTTTTCTGTATTCTGCCCTTCTCACAGGATGAACTCCCTGGTGAGGAGCCCATCTGACTCTTTTCAACTCTGCCAGTGACTTCTAGTAGATGGAAGAGGAAGGACAGTGTAGAATGGCCAAGAGTATTAAAGCCAATGTTGCCTTTCTCATAGACAAAGTTAATTGCTAAATTAAGCCTAAAATAAGTGAGTTCTGAAGAAGGACCACAACAGAGAGACATATACAAATATAAATCAACAGCTGCTGCAGTGTCATCAAGAAAAATATTACAAAGGAGCATGGATGCATTTGTAAGAATACTTGAGTTATTTTAAGTTCAGTATTTCCACTAAATCAAATGGGGATTACTTAATAAGACGCTGTTCTATGTCTTAGCCTTTCTAACATTAAAAACAGCTCTATGAATAATGAATTTTTCATGAAATATTCTGTCACCTTTTTTTAAAAGCAAACTGAAAGTTGTTTTTATTCAAATGGCACTGTGCTTTAAAATCTGAGTTTATACTTGTTTCTACAAAAAAAAACCCCACAAATGTTGTACCTCAAAGATGACCTAACAGAAGTGAAGAAAACAAAACAAAATGAAAGCCCCATGAACCCAAAAAAACAGGTGGAAGAAGTTGGATTAGTGGCAGTTGCAAGTTGCATTTACATTTTCCAGATATGATTCAGGTGAGGAGCTGGAGAAGACCCTATCTATATCTTATCCCAGAGCCACTATTCAGCACTATTCAGAATTTTCAAACAGGTTGATACCTCTCTTTCCTCTCTACCAGGCATACTTTCCTCAGCATCTATCTCCGGTGAAGCCCCCTACAAATGGATCAGGGACCAATCAATAATGAGTAGAGGTAGTGGATAAGGTCTGAAATTTCTACTCACAAATGCTAAAACACTGCACCAAGAATAACTTTATGCAGGTGGATGAGTGTTCATACATATGCAAATATAAGATAACAAGGAGGTAGTTTCCAGATAATAAGCCTGAATATATAACTGAGTGAAACGAGCAAATTTTTCAGCTTCAGGACTGCTTTTTTTGTTCTGAGATGGGCCATGCATGTTTATTCATATTAGCAGACAGACAGCAGTAATTCCATTCAAGACAGACTAGTCTTGAAAATAAGGACTCATCAAAGTATTTGTTATACATTGAAACAGACTCAGCATTGCAAAGGTATCCAAACTAAAATATAATAAAAGCTGCTAAAGTAATTACAGAAAATGGAAGAAGCAGTACATTAGTTTGTATACTCAAAATCTGAGTATAAAATAATTAGCCTAAAAAGTGTAATTAAGATTCACATTCAGGCAGTAGCAAATGCATGTATTGTATTTATTGTTTGGTTACCTGATTTTGGTTTAATTTAGCTTTTAGAAGCAAACATTTTCCTTTGCCACACAGCTTTAAGGTTGGAGTATATATAAGCTGCATGAATATGCACAGTCCCATGGACTCAGTTCTTATTAGAGACCAAACCAGATTTGATAACTCCATTTTGCTGGCCACTGTATAAGTATTCACATCAGAGAAACTCATTGCTTCAGATAATTTCAGTCTGAAGAAGTAAAACATACACAGGAGATAAAAGGTTTGCTCTAAAACCAGTATTAATGATTGATCAGATGGTCCAGGCAAACATTTAGAATCCAATTCCAAGTACGTGGTTCTTACATCTTAATGCTAAATGCATTATGTCTCTAGCTCTTTAAAACCTTTTAGAAACCTAGGGCTGTACGTATCTGCATATCCAAAATGGGGTGCTAGTTTTCAGAGTTGAGACATCATATCATGGCAGTTTGTGTAAAAGCTGAACTGGAGCCAAAACCAGATTTATCCTTTAGTCCTTTAAACATCTTTACCTGATAGACCTTCCAGAGCATATCCAGCAACTATTCACATCATCTTAAAGAATGTCACCATTTCTTTTTAATACTTGTCAGGAGACTGAGAAAATGACAACATAAAAATTAGAAGAACTTGTTTCAAACCTTTTCTGAAGGGGTTCAAAGCCTCTGCCTCCCCCTACGCCAGAATTCTAACACTCAGTTTGGGCTTGATGGGATCTGTCTCTGCCACTTCTTTTGAGTTAAAGAACAGAAAATTTACTGTATCAAAATTCAGTTCAAAACATGGCTTTATAGATCCCCTTGGTGGGAAATCATCCTGGATACCAGAAGAAACAGAAAACAGAATCATGTTCTTGGCCTTTCCGGAGGAGTACCAGTACAGTACCATTCCTGGGGTTTTGGACTAATTCATCTTTGCTGTGTTGGCTGGTCTTCACAGGCAGCAAAGGTGATTAATTATCTTCCTTTGAGGTCAGACGTGTAAGTTTATGTCCCTTCATGAAGAGAAGTCTGAACGGAGACATCCGTATAATGTACTTCAACTGCTGGGCAACCTGCTCTTGGTGATGCTGTCTGAGCCAGAAGGGTTGGACCAGATGATGCCCAGAGGTCACTTCCAACCTCAACCATTCCAAGATTCTGCTGAGTTTTTGGAACATTACCTCTTTGCCCTCTGGCTATATTTCTGAGTGAATGCAATCAAGTTCCTCTGGGGTTTGTACAGACCTTGATTGTGTGTTTACAGTGGGAATGATTGAAACCTGGCCCCTACATTTAGTCTCCCAAAGGGGATATGAAAGAAAATGTCCCACTGGAAGCCTAGGCATTGATCTGTTAAGTACTAATAAAAATAAGGAAGTTGTGGGCATCTTTAAAAGTAGAATTTCAGTTACCTAGAGAATTTTTTTTTTTTTTCCTGACTGAATACTTGAGGTTTGTCCTGTTAAGGGAGGATTTTAAAAATTGCAGCCTTAAATTAGAGTGCTGGTTTTAAGTGTGTAGATTATAGATATCAAAGTCAAGTAATGGACTGACAGCAGACTTGGAGGATACGACAGAACCATCTAAGCATGCCACCAAGTGCTTCACTCACAGGATCCTGCTGCTCTCAAAAAACCACTTCCTCTATTTGCATCCTATTTATGTGGTGTAAAGCTAGAATAAACTATGTTGGTAGCTGTGACAGTACAAGGAGAACAGAACTTAGCTTTTAAATAGCATGTCCTGTAAAACAAGGGTAAAATATTTGTTGATAAATCATTTGGTTTCTCCCTGGAATTTGTACGTGGATTTGTTCCTAGGTAAGTGAATAGAATATGTGTTTTGTTGCATGCTTTCAATTGCATGTTGAAAACGTATTAACGCTCACATTTTAATGGTAGTAGGAAGTATTAAAAAAGAAAAAAGTTTATTAACTTTTAACAAAATGTATATAAAAAATGAGTTACCTGAAGTATCAGAAATGTAACGCTAATGTGTATATTACATATAAATACTTCCAATAAAGATATCAGTGAGCAAATAGAGCAGCACAAGGCATATCAAAGAAAAGTGGATTCTTCTTTAGGGATCCTTTATTGCATTATTATAAAATGCGTTGTTCAACTGCCTTAAAGAGATTCCTTACCTGTCAGCAAAACATAGCTTCAGAAGGAGAAAAAATATTCATAAATTCCACCAAAAAGTACATAGGAATCTGAGATTTACGGGCTATAAATAGAGCAGGTACTAGCTAGCCACCACTGATTTCTCTTCTTTCTCTAATAGCCTTGAATCCACTAAAAGTTTCCTTTTGAAGATTGCTGCTGGCTTCCTTGTTACTAATCTAAAGAATAAATTCTCTTTATTTTTTTCATTGTTGAGCCCACCTCTCTGCTTTTCATACTTAATTTTCGCTGATACAAACCATCTTTGGAGACACGTTCTTCTTTGTCTTTATTCCATCAGCCAGCTGGAAAACCTTTATTCTAAAGTAATTAAATGTAATTGGTTCTTTCCTCTTCTCCACTATTTATTTTCTTTCAATTTCCTTTTGCAAATAAGTCTTTTTAACTATTTCTAATTTATTTCAGCTTTCCAAATTGAACCCGCTATCTTGTTTTCACGTTCTGTTCACTTTCGGTTATAATAACGTACATACCTCTTAAATAGGAAGCATAGTAGTATTCAAATCCTTAAGTCTTGATGTTGATTTTGTTTTTATCCTCTGCAGTCAGGTATACTGGTTAGTAAAATTCGATATACATCTCTAGCAAACTAACATAGCATATCTCCTCTGTATTGTTTTTCCTGAACACATTTAACGCAAATATAGGTCTAATTAGTTAGATCTCATTAGTTAAGAAATATAAGTTTTGAACACTTTCAGTTCACTTGGTTGTTTTATGACAGGTTAGACTCAAATACAGTACTAGGCATATGTATAGTTCTTAATTTCAACTGTATTTTAAGCTAATTTCTTACAATTCTTACTCTTTATCTAAAGCTCACTTTGTATAAGGTGTTTTTCCAGGCTAAGGAAAATTGTAATTCTCTCAGTTCTCTCTATACTTCTTTTCTTCTCTGCTCTTTACCTTTTGCTTCACCAACTAGGAAAATGCTACCCTGAGTGTACTTTCACGGAAATTCCTAGATTAAATTCACCCCATGAATCCTTCATCTGTTTCCCTCTTTGTTATTGATTCCGTAGTTCTTTAGTCAACTGTTGTCCTTCTCCCTCATCTTTGTAAGCTCTGCACTTTTGTTCCCTCTCATAAACCACTTTGTACTAATATATGTTTAATAATTATCCATAAAAGTGCAGTACTGCCTCTGTAGTAGGTATGCACTCTATTCTGTGCTCCCTGTGTCAAACCATAAATCAAGGAAAAAGTAGCTGTTCTCAGGTTTTTTCTGTTTTGTTCCTCTCATCAGAAATAGTGTAGGGAGGTGATTCCTACAAATTTCCTCTGTGTACTTCTTTTCTGACACATGACATCCTACTGTTGCCCTTTCACTGATCTACTGCAGGAAGCACAAGTGCAAGCATGATGTAAAATATGAGCAACTTGAGCAAAGCAAAATTTAGAAGAAATTTGAGAAATGGAGGAAGAAAGACAACAAAAGCAAGAATACCTCTATAGGTCTTTCATTCTGTATTTAACTAACAGGAACGATCTCTGCACAAGATGCGTACACTAAGCTAAAAGCATCTAAATTTAATAATTTTGTCCGTCAGGTCTTTTTAATGATTACCATCGACCAGATAATATATTCCACTTTGATTGCTTTTGAACTAAGTTTAAAATAAAACAAAAAGCCTTCCTATAAAAAGTTTCACTGATTGTTGAATGTTAAATAATTATTCTGCAATATGTGTTAAGATTCAACAAATGTTTAAGGACGTGTCATATCTTTTCACACAGTTGAGACAGTTCAGTAAACATACAGATGGTAATTAATGTATTAAAAACATATTTTAAAATATAAATCCATATTTAAGATATTTCATATTTCTCTTTTTTTAATGTCTGCTAGCCATATGCTTCTTTTTTTATATCCTGCATATATATAGGGAAGTGTAGTGAAAAAATTATGCATGTTGCTGTTATAATACTACATCAAAAAATATACAGTAAATGCATTTTGCTTGATACCTCCTGTCCCAGTTGAGTATTAAAGAGTTTGTTTAGAGCTTAGTAGTCTTTATATTACAGTGTTCCAGAATGAGTAAGCTATCAGACATCTGCTTCTTAGGTAATCTTTAACTAAATAGTGTCTTTTCAGACTGAGCAAACATTTATCATTTAGGATGACTAAGAGCTCATTCCTGCATCCAGCTGAAACCAATGGTACCTTTCACGTAGATTTTATTCACTTGTCAACCCACCTCTACAAAAATTTTCCCACTATGGTTTGTCTGAGGTCCATCTTTCAAATAGGAACAACAGAGGGGGAAAAAACCACGTAGGTAGATGGAAGGTAACAAGGAGAGTAAGTTGTAAAGAAAAAACAGTTTTAAATTCACTGAACAGTACTCTACTATACCACATTTGTCTTTGCTTCTTTTATACTTGTCATTCTTTGTCTTAAAGTACTGGAGATAATACGATATAACCAGAGTATGGATGAATCCACTAGTAATTCAAACATAGAATCATAGAACAATTCAGGTTGGAAAAGACCTTTGGGATCATCGAGTCCAACCATTGACCCTACACTACAAGTTCACCCCTAAACCATAACACCCAACACCACATCTAAACGACACTTGAACACATCCAGGAAAGGCGACTCAACCACCTCCCTAGGCAGTCTGTTCCAGTGTCTGACCAAATTATTGTTACACTCATATAACAATCAATATAATCACTGCCTTATCTAGGCTTGTCCAGGTTGGCAAAAGGAAGACTTTGGGAACACCTAAGAGTAGCCTGCTGATAACCGAGAGGAGTCTATCAAGAAGACAGAAACATGCTCTTCATGGTTATGCATAGTGGGAAGCCAAGAGGTTATGGGTCTAAGCTAAACTGAGAGGTTGAGACGATATAATGAAAAATTTCTTCACTGTGAGGACAGTCCAGTGCTAGATCAGGCTGCCCATAGGAGTTACATTGTCTCTGTCCTTTGAGGGTTTTGAGATCCAACTGAATAAAGCCCCTTGGTCTGGTCTCATATTCGATCTTTACTAGAGACGTCCTGACAGCCTTTTCAGACAGAATTATCCTGTGATAATTCAAGGTGTGTTCTATAAATACTGATTAGAGGAGGATAATAACTTGCCTTGAGCTACTGGCAGTGCTCCTGATCATACAGCCCAGGGTTATGTTGGCATGCTGTGCTGCCAGGGCTCACTGCAGGCTCATGTTCAGCTTGCTTTCTGCCAAAACCCCCAGGGATTTTCCAACAGAGTTGCCCCCTAGCCAAGCAGGTTCCAGCCTGGCCCCATAACTGCACGATTTTTCTTCCCTAGTGCAGGGCTTTGAGTTTGCTTTTGTCAAATTTCATAAGGTTCCTGCCAGCCTTTTCCTCCAGCGTGTCTTGGTCGCTCTGAATGGCAGTCCTGCCCTTAAGCACATCAATTAGTCCTCCTAATTTGTGTGTCTCACCGGCTGAATGGAAGAATGTGTACTCCTTTGTGTCCTCCAGGCCACTGATAAAGATGTAAGGATAGATCCCTGGGTAATGCCACTTGCTATTAGCACCTAGATAGAGCACAGCCCATCACCGACTACCTTCCAAGCCCAGCCATCCAACCCGTTACTCATCCACCTAGTTTCCACTCATCCAGTCTGTAATGCCCCAACATGGACAGAAGAATGTTGTGGAGAATGTGTAGAAAGCATCGTAAAAGCCGAGATAAGTACCATCCACTGTTCCCCTCTCATCATACGTGTGGTCAGTCATCACATAGACTGGTCAGGCCAGATTTACCCTTAGTAAATTCATGTTGATTGTTTACACACACACACACACACGCACGCACGCACACCACAGCCCGTCCTGATTCTCCTTCCTGTGCCTCAAAATGTGTTCTGAGAGGACTCACCCCAGGATACTCCCAGGGGCAGAAGTGAGACTGACTGGTTTTAGAACGTAAGTAATCAAGCAAATAGAACTCTATGTGAGTGTTAATCCAACAAATAGGAATATAAATTCTTTCAGTATTATATCTTGATTGCATTAATGAAAGAATAACTAAAGATTTGGTTAGAATATACGGTATACTGGATGAGAAACTCACAAACAATAGTTCAGCTGATTAATGTAGTTATTTCCTCTGGTTTGCTAATGTCCTTGATTTTCTCAAGTACAAATATTTACTCTGTTGGATATTTTCCTTTAGTTATCATAGATCTTAGACATATATATTGAATATCAGTAATGTGAGTTGTAGCAGACCTGCAGATGCCTCTGGGTGCTTCACAAGATTTTTTTCCCTCTTGAACTGTGCAAATAACTATAATACTTTACCTATCAAGTATACTGTACATACTATTCTGTGCTATATCCTTATCACTACAGTAATTAACATAAAGTGATGTAAGCATGATCTAAGAAAGATCTTATTTCTGACAAAAATGGGTTGATTCCTCTTTGGATCTCTATCACTGACTGCCTGAGAAGTTGGTGTTTCTGGGAGGAAGCATAGTCCTGCTGTATATTGCCATTTCCCGATTAAAATGTGCAAAGCATAGAATTATTGTGTGAAAGATATTTTTCACTATATTCACAAAATTCTTCATAAAATGCAAGAATGGCCTGAGTTGGATGAATTAACCTTTGAGAGGATTCTTTCTTTTTGTGTTTAAAAGTAATTTGATGTGCTAAATATTTGCTTCTGAAAACCAAATATTCTGAAACATATTTTCTTTATATATAGCTTGCTGTTATCTCAGCTGAATTCGTGTGGCGTTAGACTACTTATCACTGGTTTTCACCTATAATTTTCCACTGTCATGGGCCACTGAAGTCAGATTTGGAAGACCGAACCCTTTTTCTCTCAAAAGCGCTCATATGCAATAACTGCAGATGACTGATATTGTTATAAGTTCTTAATAGCAAATAAAAAATCCTGGAGACTGAAAATTGTTTGTGCTGTTGAGGTTCTTGAGCTTAGTGCTCTTTTCTTTCATGAATGTTATACAAATTTAGGGCCCTGAGTTCATAAAAAAAATGGCTTATTAAATGAGCAACCTAAAGTTGTGCTTAGCAACACAATTTATTTAAATATCAAACACAGATCTAAGGATTTGGTATAATAAATTGAATATTTAAAATTCTGGCTGTGGATTCTAGACATCTGTTATTTTCTTTGCTGTGAGGGAGTGAGCTGTTAAGAGACAAACATTCCGCATATTTTAATCTTCTTATGATGGGAGCTTGATTAAAGGAGGAGAGGACAGCAGAACATGCAGTTTGGGCAGCATCCTGCTTCTAGAACAGGGCACAGCTTTGCACTGAAGCCAGAACAAAGCTGCTGACATCAGTGTGCTGCTCCCAAACACTGCCGCCGAGCTCTGCGCTGAGGAAACAGCTCTGAGCCTCCAGCCGTATTTCATTTATCCCCTATCCTTGACCTGTGCTCAGAACTGCTCCTCCTACAACTGGGTTTCTAAGGCTAGACACGCAGAGAGCCGTCTCCCTAAGTATTTTCAAGTGCAAAAAACAACAATAAAATATCTCAATGCTAGTGTCCCTTTAGTTTGACACCTTTCACTCGATCTTTTGCAGCTCACTTGTACCGAGTGGGCTTTGACCTGTGTAAAAGGTTGCTGCTTTTCTAAGGCAAATCAAATGTTTTTGATTTAGCTAATTTTGTAGAGCTAATTTTGCTATGCATGTCACAGGACCTCCAAATTTAATTTGGGAGTTGTAAATGTACAAATGTCAATGGAGATGTCATTCCACACTGCACAGGAACTTGCTGGGCCATTTCCATAGGAACTGAAGTTGGATGCCGTTCCAACAGGCTGCAGAAGAGAACAGTGCAGGTCTAACTTAAACGAGCGTATGGAAGTTAGGCACAGCATTAAAAAATGGTTGCAATTGTGAACGCAATTTTACCTAGCAATTTTCACTTTAGTATGAGCCTATGTAATTGAGATTGCTTGAAACCAATTTTTAAGGCAATACAGTAACTCAATACCAGTCCCCCCTCCCCCAGACCACTAGATCAAACATTTTATTGCAAGGCCTATAAAATTTTTGTGTTGTACTGGAATGATTTATCACAATTAAGTAACTATTCACTGTACTTCGGTGTTTTGATCCATATTTAGTAACTTCAAGCCTAAATATATTGACTCTGAATTCCTTCCCTGGGAGCAAAAGAATCTCTTGAAATCAGTGTTTTAAAGGAAAAGCAATATATTTAACATGGGAGACTACAGCCAAGTACTCGTCATGTGCTACTATGAAGCTGTCATTTGGAAAGATATTTATAAGGTTGACTACTGGATCTGAATTTAAAGGCTAATGTGTGTGATATTACACCTCCTAGAATAAGTATTTCCAAGGATCCAGAGAATTTGGTTATGTGTGCAAATGGAGAGATGGATTATTTTTTTTAACAACTAGCAAGCTTATTAAGGATAATCAAAGCCATATCACATTGAAATTTTAGGTTTGAATGCTTTATATTTATATCTATATTTAAAGTGTATGGTCTAAATATAAATGTATTGCATTATACAGTGTAAAAATACATTTTACAAGGAGTCACATGGAAAAGACAAGGAGTAATGGGCACAAGTTACTCCTGAGGAGATTCCGATTAGACACAAGAGGAAAATTTCTCACTCCAAGAACAATTAGCCTTTGGAATAACCTTCCCTGCAAAGTGGTGGATTCCCCAATATTGGACAGAGTGCAGGGCATCTTCTCTAGACCATGCATTTCCCACAAAAGCGTGGACCAGATGACCCCTGAGGTCCCTTCTAATCCAGTATTCTAGGATTTTAATTGAAAGCTGGAGTGTTAATGAGTTTTGGAAATGAGCTAATTCAAAACAGTTAAGTGTCTTTTACTGTCGTGTAGAAGCTAATTTACAGGTAGTAGGTACCATAAAGTCTGAGGAAACCTCTTCCAGTACGCTAGGTGAATTAAAAAACTCTCCTTCAAGAAACCAAAATTCTATATAAACAAAATCAGGTTGGCAAGGTTTTATGTGGTTACTAAAATAAAAAGATTACAAAGATTTCTAATGCTTGGATGTTATATGACAATTAAACCCTTTAAACGGAGATTTCAGAAAAGAAGAATGGATATGGCGACAAAACCCAAAAGCCTTGGTAAAAGGTTTGCTATTTCATACTTCTATGGTTTTATTATTACATAGAATTATTAGCAGTATGCTAAATTTTATTGAGATCGCCTGAAACACCCTTTAAAGCTCCAGTCGTTTTAGTGCCACACAGCAGCAAAGCAAATTTAGATGGGAATTGATGGCCGTCATAATTAACCATTGTAATTAACCAGACCCTCGGGTTCCCAGCTGATGCTCTGAGGCTCATCTGGGCACGGCACCCAAGCCTCGGTGAAGACAGAACTTTGGCACCATTCCTTCTGCTTAGAGATCCGCCGGGCTCTCGGAGGAATTGCTTTCGGTCAGGGGAAAACGCCGTCAAACACCCTGGGAACCTGTCAGTGAAAGTTTGATCCGCTCCCTTGTTCTGTGCTGTGCTAAGCGGGAGGCACCGGCACAAACACAGCGATTTTCACGCCGCTGCTGCTCCGCTCCCTCTTTTTATTCTCCCCATCAATCTGCGCGTTCTTACGGGCCCCAGCT
>NW_009709659.1:0-5422 GCF_000703405.1 Apaloderma vittatum
GGAAATATGTAGTTATAACTGAATTTATAGACAGATTAGTAAGCTTGACTTTCAGCTCAGATAGTTTTGAAGAACTGCTTTTGGACCATGTTCAAAAGTTGTTTAGTGGCATCACATCCTTAAAGTCAAGGACCTGGGCAAATTCCTCATCAAGGACTAGGCAAATTCATTACCATTTGAGTGAGCCAGATGCTGAACTTAGACTTAAGCTTGCTTTACCTAAGTAATGCAAAAGAGATGTTACAGAACCATAAATGATGAACTAAAAATACTGTTTGTGAGAAGGTTTCTTAGTTAGTGTAAAAAACCCAGTTGTCACTTATATCATTTAGTTTTCAGCATTTTACAAGATGGAGCACTAGCCAAAATATGGAAGAAGCTATCGCATCTGGTATGTTTCAATAGTAATCCAACTGGTAAAGCCACCTCAGGATGAAAATTGTACCGGAACTATTAACACCAGTAACAGAGTAAAGACGTTGCTTTTTAAAGATGACAGTCTTCTGATTTCTAATATAAGTCTAATAAAATATAGTAAGTATCAGGATTATTAAAATGCATTGGAATTGCTCAGATAGAAGATTGGTTCAATGCTATGGCAAGTGCTCATTGGTATGGTTCAAGTGCAGAAAATACACTTGCTTAGAGGCTGATATGACTGGCAGCCTAATAACTCATTCTGAAAAAAACATTACTACGAATAATGCACTCCAGGGAACTAATGTACCCGCCTACATGAGTGCTTTTACTAGCAAAATTCTTATCAGATAACTATATCTATCTATACTATGTTCATACACAAGAAAAAGGGAAAGCTTTGAAATCAGTTTCCCCTTTTGAAACTTTGTTATATAACTCATATATATTTATATGTGAATCTGTATCTTTCATTGAGTATTGAAAGGAAGTTAAAAAAAATAACATAGATTATTAGCTTTTTCCTTACCATGTTTTATTGGATATGCTTTTAAAATCTATTCCGGATATTAATTTAAAATTACCATTTCTTCACTGTTGCTTCTTTTTTTTTAGACTTTTACACCACCTTACATTGAAACAAAAATAAAAACAGGTGGCAAATTGCATATATGCTAAAATACACATAGAAACTGAGTTACTCTGAATTTAGAAATTATGGTATTTGGATTAAAGTTACAGTGTTTTGCCTCTATTTCCCCTACAATTTTGTTTACCTTCTTTTGTCATCTTCACCTCACTTGAGTTGACCTCCGCCCTCCTCCCTTCTGGTTGGATCTAAGCAAGGAAAATGTGAAGGATTGAAAGGATAGAAAGTCTTTCACTCTTCATTAAAATTAACAGTAACCATAGAGACATTTTTTGTAATATGCTCTGTTTGAGATTATTCCGATCTAATAATATCCCTAGGGATACAGCACAAACCTCTTTACTGCCACATATGCCTCTCAGGCCTATAAATGCAAAGGGCGTACTTCTGTCCCTCAAATTCTCTGACTGTCCGCATCACAGAAAGCTATTGCTCACTTAGTCGTCACCTCTTGTGCTCATGACCTGCTATATCGTCTTCTTAATTAGGCTTTTTTGTAACAACCTCCTTGTAGGATCCCTCAAAGATTTGACTCTGGACTATCCAGTTCAGTCCTCCTTCCCCTTTCTTTCAAATTACTTTGGCAAGGACCCTCAAGATCCACTTCCTTTCTGTCACAGGGGGCTGAAACCTTCTGTGTCCTGGGTGGGAAATCCTCCCCATCTGACAGCTACTGTTGTTCCTAATTTTGCTCCTCCCACATGCAGCTCATGCGAGGCTTCCTTTTAACCCTCATTTCTCAATGCTCTTCAAGATCCAAACGGTGCTGTTGTCTGTACACGAACTGCAGCACCACACAGCACTTCATAGAAACATTTATCAGCTAAAGGTTCTTATTTAGATCTTGGAGATTTGGAGAGCTCCATGGAAATTATTTTTTCCTCTCTTGGCTGATCAATCTCTTACCTTCTTTCCTGAGTGTATTTTGAGCTACACGTATTCAGCCTAGATAACTTTTTGTCTGGAAGGAGGATTAAAATGCAGAGCCAACTCATTCTTAGGTATTTCCTTGCTCCACCTTCCATGCATGAGGAGTCCTACCAGTGTAAGTCTAAGTGCAAACCACTAAAAGGTCCAGAAGAGAAAATTGGATGGTCACTGAAAGCTATTGTTCTCTGTTTTCTGTTGACATCATCTTGCCCTGAAATAAAAACTCCAGAAAATTTCAGGAAAAGAGATGTCTTTATTTGACCTCAGTCTTATGTTCAGACTGCAACTGACCGTACCAGTACTGTTAATTCTCTGGAATATTACTGTATTATGTAGAACCTCAACAGACAATTCTTTCCTTACATGTGGAGTAGAGTAAAGAGAAGGCTTTTGCACTGTTTCTTTCTTTCACACACTCCTTACCCAATGGGATAAACTGAGACCACTCTTGAGCTTCACCACTTTCTTCTACCCTATCTATCCTCTTACGCCCTCATCCATACGACTCCCTACTGCAGTTCAATATTCCAAGAAGATACCTTGTCAAAAGAAATACTTGACAGAGAAATACTTGGTAGATACAGCTGAACAAAAAGGTGAAGGAGGAATCCTGGCTATGGGGTTAGCTGTTTTTCCCCCTAAATAGTAGGATTTAGAATGCCCAGAGAGTGCAAAGTCGTACTGCAGATCCTCTATGACTCTTTCTCAAGTAGATCATTAAATAGGTCTTTTTATTTAGATAGCATGGTTTTATTAACTATGGGGGAACTTTGGCAGTTGTGATCAGAAATGCTTCTGGAGCATCACAACACAGTAATTGGCCTTGTAGTTGTGTGGTAAACGTTAAAGATGACTTTTAAAATAACAGTAGATGCCACTTCACTTTCAGTTAACAATGCATCATTATCTCTTTCAATTTTGTGATAGGAAACCTGCAAATGATGAAAAATTCCCAAGTAGTTCATATATACATATCATGCCAGCAGTGTAAGAGTTGATGTACTACACACAAAATTGAGGAACAAACATTCATCAAAAACATTGATGTGTTTACATTCTTTTTTGTGTGTTACTTTGAGACTTACTTGTTTCTTCCTTATTGTCAGTAGATGTCAATCCCATTAGAGAGGAAGGATTCAGCAGGGTAAGTAAAAATTGATCTCACTTCTAGGATTCTAATATTTTCTAAGGTCATCTACAAACTGCTGCACAAGACACCACGTTCTGTCACTTTATACGAGCATAATCCAGGAGTGCTGATGTAATCAGCAGGCATCTCTGTCACCAGTCAGTGACGCCAAATATAATTTAATGTGGGAACTGAATCAAAGGACCTGATATTCCAACCAACGTTAAGGGAAGTTCCTGAAGTCTCTTCAGAAGTGCCATAATGGCCAAGACTGCAAAGAGAGGATTGGAGTTGGCCTGTTGCTTTGAAAGGCAAAATGTCTACATGGGAAGAATTTTGTGCTACTTTCAAGCCCATTTCTGGAGCTCTTACTCAGATCTTGAATTTTAGACACTGTGAATATGACACTCAGCTGAGCTTTCCCTCCTAGGCTTCACTCAGACACCAAGAAAAAACAAGCTATTCTTTCAAGTCTTGCCCACAAAAGAAGCCCATAAGAATTTTCTGCTTCATTCAAGCCTATTTTGTTACCTCTAGCTCAGATCTCTAGATGATTTGCTCTGGGGCTGGCACTCAAATGATATTGCCTGACTTCAACCTTCTCTCTACGAGCAAAAGAGAATTTTCTGCTGTTGAAATCTGTACCACGAAAGAAGCCAATAGGAATTTTGGAATTCACTCAAGCATATTTGTGTACTCTAGCTCAGATCTGGATTTTTAGTCACTGTGAATCTTGCCCTCAGCTGAGATTTCCTTCCTACAAGATTCATTCAGACAGCAAGACAAAACAGGCTATTCTTTTTAGTCTTGGCCACAAAAGAAGGCAATAAGATATTTGTGCTTCATTCAAGTTCATCTTGTCACCTCTAGCTCAGATCTCTATCTGACTTGCTCTGGGGCTGACACTCAAATTATATTGCCATATTTCAACCTTTTCTCTGCGAGCAAAAGACAATTGTCTGCCTTTGAAATCTGTACCACGAACGAAGCCAATAAGAATTTTGGAATTCACTCAAGCATATTTGGTGTGCTCTATGTCAGAGCATAAATTTTAGCCACTCTGAAACTTTTTTTCCTTTCAGGCTCTGCTTACAAAATGAGGAAGTTCGACTTTTGTGATTCAATCAAGGATATTTTGTTTGTTTTAACTCAGATTCTTCAGTTAGTCCTTCTGTGTCAGGGCAATCCACAAGACATGCAGAGCAGCACAAGTTTACCTTCCTAGCAGACAGTGTGTGCGAGAAAGTACTAAACGTTCTGTCTTTTCGTGCTGAGATCCTGAATTTTAGGCACTGTGAATCTACAAACTTCTCTCGTAGAGTAAGACAGAGCAGGCTATTCTTTTTAGTCTTGGCCACAAACGAGGCCCGTAAGAATTTTGTACTTCTTTCAAGCACATTTTTGGAGCTCTAGCTCAGATCCTGAATTTTAGGCACTGAGAATCTGTCCCTTATCTGAGCTTTCCTGACTAGAAGCTTCTCTCGGAGAGTAAGACAAAACAGGCTACTCTTTTTAGTCTTGGCCACAAAAGAAGCCCGTAAGATATTTGTGCTTCACTCAAGCATATTTTGTCACCTCTAGCTCAGATCTTTATCTGACTTGCTCTGGGGCTGGCACTCAAATGATATTGCCTTATATTAACCTTCTCTCTGTGAGCGAAATGGATTTGTCTGCCTTTGAAATCTTTACCACGAACGAAGGAGTTTGTGAGATTTAGCTTAGATCCTGAATTCTAAGCATTGTGAATATGGCCCTCAGCTGAACTTGCCTTCCTCCAATCTTCACTGGGAGAGCAAGACAAATAGGCTATTCTTTTTAGTTTTTTCCGCTAAGAAGCCCCTAAGAATTTTGTGCTTCATTCATTGAGTTTGTGAGATTTAGCTCAGATCCTGAATTTTAGGTATTGTGAATCTTTTCCTCAGCTGAACTTCTCTTCCTCCAATCTTCACTGGGAGAGCAAGACAAATAGGCTATTCTTTTTAGTTTTTTCCGCTAAGAAGCCCCTAAGAATTTTGTGCTTCATTCATTGAGTTTGTGAGATTTAGCTCAGATCCTTGATTTTAGACAATGTGAATCTTTTCCTCGGCTGAACTTGCCTTTCTCCAATCTTCACTGGGAGAGCAAATTAAAATCGTCTATTCTTTTTAGTCTTGGCCAGAAAAAAAGCCCGTAGGAATTTTGTGCTTCATTCAAGGAGTTTCTGAGATTTAGCTCAGACCTTGTATTTTAGGCACTGTGAATCTTTTCCTCCGCTGAACTTCTCTTCCTCCAGTCTTCACTGGGAGAGCAAGACAAAA
>NW_009709660.1:0-6142 GCF_000703405.1 Apaloderma vittatum
CCAGCCTGTCCAGATCTCGCTGGGTAGTTGTTCAGAACATAGAGAGGACACACAGGAACTTAAAGGTGTCATCTCTTGTAGTGTAGCCCCAGAAATCACCCACAATGCTAATAGTTAATCTGAATATTTCTATATATTCCACAGAGCAGATGAAAGAGTGCATGCTTTTTGGTGGCTAGATCAGTGATGCCAAGTTTGGGGAGATGAAATGTTGCTCAAGTAGAACAGCATAGGACGGCTCCCATGAAGCTCCATTTCATAGGACCGTAGTATGTGAAACTTAACTAATAGTAGTTTGTAGTTTATTGGTAATATATAGTGTCAAAGGAAGTCTCCCACCAGTAGCCAGATACTCTTCTGTTACCCACTTAACTGCCTTAGCAGTGATTTAGGGCATGCACCTTGCTTCAGCGCTCTTCTCACTTTACCCTGCCTGACATCTCTTTAGCAGCTGCATCAGCCCTCGTACGGCCGTAACTGTCCCTGAACCTTTTCTGCAGCTTTTGGGCTTACATCTAAAAATGACTTCTTGTAAACATATTATTCTTCTGCTTTCTAGCCCTGTGGATAGCCAGACTCCAAATTACTTACATATTGCAGCTTGTGGCTTACTGCCTGTCAATATAACTTATTTTTGAAATTAATGCTCTTAATATACAACAATTCACAACAGAGTCTTTCTTACCTGATCGTACAATGCAGCTAAAGCAACAGAAGCAAGTTATTGTCATGTTGTACTTGTGTCACTCTACCATGTTCTAAATAATAGAGTCATTTAATACTGGAATTGTAACATCTGTTTTTAATTACAAGGATCAGCACTTCATGTTTTCAAATGCCTGGCACCAGCCCCATTTTATTGTATATACAGTCCTAAATCCCTGTTAAGTCCACCACTGAATATTTCATCTAGAGTGCCCCTTGTTTCTCTCGAGGGTTTTACTTAAATTAATTTTGGCATGCAGTTGGCTGCAATTCTTCAACAGTGTCTTTCATGCTAACTTTTAAGTTACAGGAGTTTCCTGGACCACTTTACAAAAATAGTCAAGCTATACAGAAGACGTATAGATGGCACAGGTCAGGAGTGCCTCTTCTAAAAAACAACACTTTGCAAGACAATGTTTTAAGAGGCGGATGTGTTCCAGCCCTCCTCACATGGATAGCCAAGGAACAGCTTGCAGGAGTCCTGCTCAAAATCATTCTGATAGGCAGACTGCATTTACCTGTGCCTTCTCGTGTTCACAGTCCTAATATTTCTGTGTTCGTGGTAGGAATGTTGTGTGTGATGTGGTTCGAAAAGTTACGTCTGCTTTTGGATTCCTTACATGTGTTAATGTGTTTGGCACCCGCTTACAGCTCAGCCTCCCGGGGCTGTACAAAGTGACTAACATTTCAGACCGATCTGCTTGTCTAGCAAAGGTTCTGATCTTTGTATCTGTTGACTTAGTTATGATGTGTTCACGTTCCCACAGCAAATATTGGAAGGAACACTCACAGTGGATTCTGGCTTGTATCACTTCTTTCCTTAACATCATTTTTTCTTACTGGTGTATCGCAGTGTATTACCTGGTGTGATAAGGGGATTTATTTTTGCCCTGTATACATGAGCTTGAATGTGACGGAGACCCCATCCTGGGAGAAGCTGGAAGTTAATTCATATTTTTATATGACTGTACATTAGCCAAGTAGCAAAATGGTATTTCTTACATACATAATCATAATGGCGAGGGGATTAAAAAAAAAGAAAAAGCTGAATTATTTGTTTAGTACCATTGTATGGTTTCTACATCTTTGGTTACTGGAGGTGAATTCTGTTTTTCAGCCTTCTTCTATAAGGATGAGCATTCCAAATATTGGCATAGCTTCAAGCAGCTGTTTAAAAGCAGAAGGAAAACAGCAACAGCTTGCCAGAAATGTGTTTCTTTCATCTTCTCAAAATTTCTCTGGACCAGGGCCTGGGGTATCCTAAGAATGGAGTCCTGGTCCGGTAACAGGAGTCTGATTCAACACATCATGACCTGTCGGTGCTGGGAGTCTTGGGTTCAGACGGTTAGGAAGGGAGATTCCCCTAGAACATAGGAGACACAGGCTTGCTATATGGTATCCTTGCTGCATCAGGAAATAATAAAGAGCACACAGTCATTTCTCTGTGCCGGCCCGAACCGTCCTCAGCAAGCGTCAGGGTTTTCTGGAGTGTGTGACCTAGAACTGCCCTCGTTCTGAAACCTCAGCAATATTCATCTTTAAGGGACATCATTTCCAGAGAAGCCTCGGTAGATGCCCCGGTAAATACTTTTAATTTTTCTTTGTAAGATTGTAATTTCTTGATGGATACCTGTTGGTATGTAGAATGTGTGTATGAGTGCACTGTGCATAACACGTATATCATTTATATCTTATTATTTGTATTTATCTTATTTGTCTTCTATTATTTCTTTATTATCTTATTGTTTTTCTTATTTATATACGTGTGGTTCTGTGGCTTTTTCCTCGTTGCCAGCTGCTGGATTCAGATTATTAGGTCCTTGTCTCCAGAAATTAATTCTTCGTATCTTCCTCAGTCATTTTTGTGAAAGAGCATTTAAGCGCTACGGGCACTTTGCGACACGGGCACCCTTTACCAGATATGGGAAGAATCCCAAATAGTACAGCCAGCTGGTTTTTATGTCAGTCAACTCTTGATTAAGAGTGATGTATGAGTTTAAAACTGGTTTAATATGTTTTTTTCTTTCAGAGGAATCCTGTTTGTACTGACTGGTAGTGTTTTTTTCTGTAAAAAGTAGTTCTGCTCAGACTGAGCCATGGTAGTTGTGTGTTGTGGTCTCACTGAATAAAACACGCTGTTTACCATTTTTTTCTATTTGCTAAGAGGAAGAAAATTATATTAACCTACTGAGTATGGGACTCAGTAGTGATGGAGATCACCATTAAACATTTACGCTAGCAATTCATGTTGTGCAACAGCTCATACTTGAAAGGGTTCCCTCCATAAAGCCTGTTGCTAGCAGTGGAAGTTTCCTGAACGTCACCGTATAACATCGGCTAATGCTAAGAACCACTACATTTCCATCCAAAAAACATATGATAAAGTGTAAATACTCTCAGCAAAATATCCTTCGGGGAGGACTAGTACGGAGAGCACTCGGTCATTGGGCCCAGCTGTCTTAAATTTACATTTTTCAGCTTGTTTTCGCAGGTCTGAAAATGTGACGCTTACCATTCCACTGTTTAAGCGAACGTCTTGCTTTGTCAGTAATAAAATGCATTTTGAGGCAAAACACAAAATGCTTTTAAGGTTTCCACCAAGCAATGCAAATGCAAGATGTTAAACCAAGTGTCCAAAGCCAGAATCATTTTGTAACCGTGCAGCAAGCTGCTCACACTCGATGGGATAGGGTGGAAAAAACTTTTAGTCGCGGTGTTATCTCACCATGAAACCGAGAGTGCTCGTGTGCCTTGCGCGTTCTCTTGCTTCGTGATCACAAATGGGTGCCGCTGTCAAGCTCCATATGACCCTGGCAGTGATGAGTTAGATGCTTTCTCTGTGTTTCTTGGATGGTCCTAAGGAAGATGTTGGGTGTTAAATATTTATATTGGAACTCAGCAGACTCTGGCTTGCAGTTTAGGACATTTTTCACAGCAAGAGCCAAGCATTAATAGTGGGAATAGGAAAGAAGTAGAGCGATGCCAAGGCTCAGGATACTCCCTATGTTGTAGGTTTGTGGTATCAAAAATTGCAGTTTTTTCCCAGCTCTTACTGGGATGTTTGCTTCCAGGAAAGACCATAAAATAATAATTAACCATTTTTTCATCAAGAATTTTGCCAGGGTTTGGAAGTATTTTTTGACGATTTGAAATAATAAAGCGATACCCTGTCATTTGTTTTGAGTGTTTCCCGTGTAATGACTGCATTTCATAAAATACGTGATAGGCTTCTGTTATACTGACTCATGTAACGTTTCACTTTCTGAATGAGAATCCTTTTTGCACGTGCCAGTTGATGATAAGTGTTCTCCATACATGTTATTTAATGTCTGTAAGTACAAACAAAGAAGATCAATGAACAGAAATGTCTCTATAAAAGAAGAGATGGTCTCTACAGTATGCTTGAAGCACAGTAAGTTGGAAAGATTTTTTTTCTGGTTTGTGTCAAATATTGTAACTTTTTTTCTGGCCCTTTAGTTTACGTTATTTTAAATTTTTTATTTTTTTAAACAAACTGTCCTGTCCAAGTGGCTGTTATGAGCTGATTGAAGATTTTCTACTCGGTGAACAGGAGGATTACTTCTCTAACTGTCTAGGCATAGTATAGAAACATGTTGGGAGCCTCTTTTGGTGAGAATAGGCTCAGTGCTCAATTTTAGAGGAGATTAAGAAGACACTTTCTATATAAAGCAGTTCTACTTTCTAAAAAGCCCATTTTGGTACATGACAAAATCATAGCTCTTCACCTCTTTTCTGACTTGTAGCTACAGAAACTGTAGCTGCTCTCTGTTAAGACGTTCTTTTCTTTCAGCTGAGGAGGGCATAAACAGCAACAATCGATGCACTAGTGTTCTGCGGTGCGTAAAAACCTGTTGACTAACTTGAAATCCCCAAGTCTGCGAACGCTCTCATTTTTTCATTGCCTTTCTGCATACAGAAGAACAGTGCATAAAAACCTGTTGGCTAACTTGAAATCCCCAAGTCTGCAAACGCTCTCGTTTTTTCATTGCCTTTCTGCATACAGAAGAACAGCAGAAACAAATGCTGAAGTGCTCATTCACAGAATCTTTTCCGAGTTCTGTGTTCCCTTGAGGTCATGCTGTCCTTGTTTGTTACGTCCGAAGTCTGCAGTTGTAAGATCTTAGAAAAAGAAATCTTGTTTTATTTTGCAGAGCATTGGCTGTGACGACTACCTGGGTTCAGACAAGGTGATTGACAAGTGTGGAATATGTGGAGGGGACAACACCGCTTGCAAGGTCGTGTCCGGAGTTTTCAAACACACACTAACAAATCTTGGCTACCATAAGATAGTGGAAATTCCTCAAGGAGCTACTAAAATCAACATTACGGAGATGTCAAAGAGCAACAACTATTTGGGTAAGTTGCGTCTTTGTGCGCTGGTGCAGCTGGGTGGAGGTTGTGCCGGGAAAAGCCTCTCAGCAGCGCGAAACAGATGTCAAGAAGAAGAGAGGAGAAGGGAGAGGGGAAATCATTAGGCAGGCATTTTGATCCGAGCTAATTACAACTCTGGCTTGATTTCACGTGACAAACACTGTAGACGTGTTACGATCTACCCATTACCATCCCTGTCCGTCCAACTTGGCTTTGGGGTTTCCTGTTAGTTGTTTCCACTGTGGTGATGACGCTTCCCACGTGTTTAACCTTCTCCGAGCCATCAAGAGTGCAGCCCAGTGGCATACTTGTGTATGTAAAGTGTATTGAGCCTGCTTGAGGAGTAAAGAGCATCTTCCAATTGCCAAAAATTCCAGATTTTTCAAAGTGAAAGCATGTCAAAATCGTTTTGAGATGATGTTGAGGTGGTATCTGCAGAACGCAAGGCACAGTTGTTTTTTTTTCTGAAACAAGTCCTTAGTTCCAAACCGTAGAGGATCCCGGAATATTTGTATTAACACAACAGTATCATGTGGTTTGTTTCTAGACGTGCTTAGTGTTGATGCAGGTTGTAGGTTACATGGTATTTTTGCAGATCTGCATCCATCTAGTGTGCAGTTAGGAACTGTGCCGTGCCCTGCTGAAACTCCTCGTGGCCCCAGCTTAGTTTTAGGCGACATTTGTGCTTCTGTTTTGGAGCCGGTTCTGCTGAGTGGGCTGGAGAGAGGAGAGTTGGCTGAGATCTGTAGAACTTGCCCCTCGCCTTTTCATTTCTTTTCATCTGCCAGTCCACCCTTAGATCTGCCTGAAAAATTACCACCGCAAATAATAGAATGCAGCTACACGAAGCCTTTCTTACTAACTTGGTGCAATTATTACTAAAACTATCGAGCTGTGCTGGATGTTTCAAGTCCCAGTACTCTCGTTTGATAGCTGTTCTACCTCACATCTGGATGACAAGCAGCTACTGCTCAAACAGAAGAAAAGTGCTTGTTACTGAGTTGCTTCTCTCCTCTTTTCTGCCTTTTTCTCCTTAATTCCTGCT